>NC_079902.1:6005907-6143976 GCF_024868665.1 Triplophysa rosa
CATTTGTGAGAAAATCTGCACGGTCACATTTGTGAGAAAATCTGGACGTCACATTTGTGAGAAAATCTGGACGTCACATTTGTGAGAAAATCTGGACGATCACATTTGTGAGAAAATCTGGACGTCCATTTGTGAGAAAATCTGGACGTCACATTTGTGAGAAAATCTGGACGATCACATTTGTGAGAAAATCTGACGTACTTTGTGAGAAAATCACTACATTTGTGAGAAAATCTGGACGTCACATTTGTGAGAAAATCTGGACATCACATTTGTGAGAAAATCTGACATCACATTTGTGAGAAAATCGGACGATCACATTTGTGAGAAAATCTGCACGGTCACATTTGTGAGAAAATCGGACGTCACATTTGTGAGAAAATCTGGACGATCACATTTGTGAGAAAATCAGGACGTCACATTTGTGAGAAAATCTGGACGTCACATTTGTGAGAAAATCTGCACAGTCCATTGTGAGAAAATCTGACGATCACATTTGTGAGAAAATCTGCACGGTCACATTTGTGAGAAAATCTGGACGATCACATTTGTGAGAAAATCTGCACGATCACATTTGTGAGAAAATCTGGCGTCACATTTGTGAGAAATCTGACGATCACATTTGTGAGAAAATCTGCACGGTCACATTTGTGAGAAAATCGGAGTCACATTTGTGAGAAAATCTGGTCACATTTGTGAGAAAATCACGACATTTGTGAGAAAATCTGACGTCATTTGTGAGAAAATCTGACGATCACATTTGTGAGAAAATCTGCACGGTCACATTTGTGAGAAAATCTGCACGGTCACATTTGTGAGAAAATCTGGACGATCACATTTGTGAGAAAATCTGCACGGTCACATTTGTGAGAAAATCAGGACGTCACATTTGTGAGAAAATCTGGACGATCACATTTGTGAGAAAATCTGACGTCACATTTGTGAGAAAATCTGGACGTCACATTTGTGAGAAAATCTGGACGTCACATTTGTGAGAAAATCTGGACGTCACATTTGTGAGAAAATCTGGACGATCACATTTGTGAGAAAATCTGCACGGTCACATTTGTGAGAAAATCTGGACGTCACATTTGTGAGAAAATCTGGACGTCACATTTGTGAGAAAATCTGGACGTCACATTTGTGAGAAAATCTGGACGTCACATTTGTGAGAAAATCTGCACGGTCACATTTGTGAGAAAATCTGACGTCACATTTGTGAAAAATCTGACGTCACATTTGTGAGAAAATCTGGACGTCACATTTGTGAGAAAATCTGGACGTCACATTTGTGAGAAAATCTGGACGTCACATTTGTGAGAAAATCTGCACGGTCACATTTGTGAGAAAATCTGGACGTCACATTTGTGAGAAAATCTGGACGTCACATTTGTGAGAAAATCTGCACGGTCACATTTGTGAGAAAATCTGCACGGTCACATTTGTGAGAAAATCTGCACGGTCACATTTGTGAGAAAATCTGGACGTCACATTTGTGAGAAAATCTGCACGGTCACATTTGTGAGAAAATCTGCACGTCACATTTGTGAGAAAATCTGGACGATCACATTTGTGAGAAAATCTGGACGATCACATTTGTGAGAAAATCTGGACGATCACATTTGTGAGAAAATCTGGACGTCCATTTGTGAGAAAATCTGGACGATCACATTTGTGAGAAAATCTGGACGATCACATTTGTGAGAAAATCTGGACGTCACATTTGTGAGAAAATCTGGACGATCACATTTGTGAGAAAATCTGGACGTCACATTTGTGAGAAAATCTGGACGTCACATTTGTGAGAAAATCTGGACGTCACATTTGTGAGAAAATCTGCACGGTCACATTTGTGAGAAAATCTGGACGTCACATTTGTGAGAAAATCTGGACGTCACATTTGTGAGAAAATCTGCGACGGATCACATTTGTGAGAAAATCTGCACGGTCACATTTGTGAGAAAATCTGCGACGGTCACATTTGTGAGAAAATCTGACGATCCACATTTGTGAGAAAATCTGGACGTCACATTTGTGAGAAAATCTGCACGGTCACATTTGTGAGAAAATCTGTACGATCACATTTGTGAGAAAATCTGGACGTCACATTTGTGAGAAAATCTGCACGGTCACATTTGTGAGAAAATCTGGACGATCACATTTGTGAGAAAATCTGGACGATCACATTTGTGAGAAAATCTGGACGATCACATTTGTGAGAAAATCTGGACGTCACATTTGTGAGAAAATCTGGACGTCACATTTGTGAGAAAATCTGGACGTCACATTTGTGAGAAAATCTGCACGGTCACATTTGTGAGAAAATCTGCACGGTCACATTTGTGAGAAAATCTGGACGATCACATTTGTGAGAAAATCTGCACGGTCACATTTGTGAGAAAATCTGGTACGTCACATTTGTGAGAAAATCTGGACGATCACATTTGTGAGAAAATCTGCACGGTCACATTTGTGAGAAAATCTGGACGTCACATTTGTGAGAAAATCTGCCGACATGTCACATTTGTGAGAAAATCTGGACGATCACATTTGTGAGAAAATCTGGACGATCACATTTGTGAGAAAATCTGCACGGTCACATTTGTGAGAAAATCTGGACGTCACATTTGTGAGAAAATCTGGACGTCACATTTGTGAGAAAATCTGGACGATCACATTTGTGAGAAAATCTGGACGTCACATTTGTGAGAAAATCTGGACGTCACATTTGTGAGAAAATCTGGACGTCACATTTGTGAGAAAATCTGCACGGTCACATTTGTGAGAAAATCTGGACGTCACATTTGTGAGAAAATCTGGACGTCACATTTGTGAGAAAATCTGCCACGGTCACATTTGTGAGAAAATCTGCACGGTCACATTTGTGAGAAAATCTGCGACAGTGAGAAAATCACATTTGTGAGAAAACTGATCCATTGTGAACTGGACTCACATTTGTGATGAGAAAATCTGCACGGTCACATTTGTGAGAAAATCTGCACGGTCACATTTGTGAGAAAATCTGGACGATCACATTTGTGAGAAAATCTGCACGGTCACATTTGTGAGAAAATCAGGACGTCACATTTGTGAGAAAATCTGGACGATCACATTTGTGAGAAAATCTGCACGGTCACATTTGTGAGAAAATCTGGACGTCACATTTGTGAGAAAATCTGGACGTCACATTTGTGAGAAAATCTGGACGTCACATTTGTGAGAAAATCTGGACGATCACATTTGTGAGAAAATCTGCACGGTCACATTTGTGAGAAAATCTGGACGTCACATTTGTGAGAAAATCTGGACGTCACATTTGTGAGAAAATCTGCACGGTCACATTTGTGAGAAAATCTGCACGGTCACATTTGTGAGAAAATCTGCACGGTCACATTTGTGANAGCGTCGGCTCTGGATGTTTCCAGCGCCGTTTTTCGTTCTCGCAGCCGTGACTGCTTCTCTAGTAGATCCTGGATCTGCTTCTCCACAGCCTCCAGTTCCGACTGAAGTGCGATCGTTTCCTCATCTGCACACAGAGGTACAGACACATCTGAAACATTAGCCATCAGTGATTTAATAATGAGAACAGTGTGTTAAGCAGTAAGCAGGCAGGCTGGGAATGCTAACAGCCTGAGGCTAATAGCGAGTGATCCGATAAAAATAAATTATCTGTGCGTTTAAATACGATTTTGGTATGGGATATATTTAAGGATATGTTTTACCCTCGGAGGATAACAATTTAAAACACAAGTCTTAAGATATAACAAGAATAAACGATGTATTAAGAATAAATTTGAAAGAGCTCCGACTCAAACCACGCGCTCTCAGCAAACTCAAACCACGCGCTCTCAGCAAACAGGAAGTGACGTGCTTTCATGTGGCTGAGGGCAAGATCTTTTCCATCTTTTATAGGGCAAGATCTTTTCCATCTTTTATAGCCTAGAAAGCTCTCTACTTTAATGCCATAGTGTTTAGACATAATGTTAAATACTTTTTATCTATGAGTTGTTATGTATAAAAGTCAAACATATGTATCAGTGCAACTTTCATGCAGAAAAATCACTAAAAACCGAGTCGCATCTCAGAAAGAGCGCAAAATACTATACTGAAATCTTACAAAAATTGACATATAAAAATATAAATCAGGCCCGGTTCCTGCCAGGTGCAGAAGTGTGGACTAGCAGATATCCTGGGTGGGGATATACCCCAACCACACAGACAGTATAGCTGCAGACAAAATTAAGAGTCCATTTAAAAAGTATTTTCCTCTTTTTCTGATAAGAATGTGATTTGGTAAAATTTTAATTTTTGTTTATTTCTGTGAACTTTTGACAACATTTCTCCCAAATTTCATATAATTTATTTTTATTTATTTGGAGAAAATGAACTGGTGAAAGCAGGTGAAAGCAGAAAAGATGATCTGCATTTTTAAAACAGAAACACAGCAAAAACAAGTTCATATTTAGTTTTAAGCAACACAAAACTAAGAAAACGTTAGAAAACGTAAAAAAATGTTTTATGAAATAACCCAGATTTTTTTTTAATTAGTTTGTTATCATGCTCAGTCACTCTTGAGGTTTGCTTTTGTTGGAATTCAACAAACACTGCAGTATATGACTGCAATACATGCAGGATTTAAATGATTTATTTTTATATAAATATAAAAAACAGACAACATTTCATTGATGTTTTACACCTTAAATAAAGCGGTTATGTAAACTGGACATAAATAGAAGCCTACAAAATAAAGTGGGCTAAGAACATTCCCCATTCACTGAACGATCACTGATTTCTGTTTAATTTCTTTTAATGAATTGAATGAATTAATCTAATTACACTGCACAATGAATTTTACATCGTGTCTGCTGTTTTTTATGTGGTATCGTGAGCGCGCATCGCGCCTAAACTGAACTATTTTGCAAATTTTTTCGCTACCACCTGCAGCGTGAATTGGGGTGTTTGAGATGGAGAGAAACTGATTTATTTCTGAAGCGGGAGCTTCGGAAGATGGAGCTTTCAGTCATTACTGAAAGTCAATCCCTTACAGAAAAGACACATGAATTTCACATGTTTTTTACATGTTTTTCGCATGTGATCACATGTATACAACACGTGTTTAACATGTGCAAAAAACACGTGTGATCACATGTGAAATGTGTGTTTTTGGAACATTTTGGTGTGAATTCCCTCGTGAAACCCATGGGATAACGTAAAAACCCATGGGATGACATGTGCAACATGTGGTGACGTGAAGAACATGTGATCACATGTGGAGACATGTCGCATATGTTATCCCGTGGGTTTTTACATGTTATCCCATGGGTTTCACGTGGGAATTCACATGGAATTCACACCAAAATGTTGTGTTTTGTGTGTCTTTTCTGTAAGGGAACGGTTAAAATCTAGCCTATATATTGCAAGAAAATAATAGCTGTTTGTTAACAGCACAAAATAAGACCGCAAAAACGAAGAAATGAATCTGATTTTACTGCACAATTAATTTGACATGCTTAATTTTATTAAAAATGTGCAGTGCGTCTAAAATTCATTTGCACAGTATTTTGCTTCCACCTGTAGCATGTAGCATGCTTCTCTGTTACAAACTAAAGCCAGAGCAGTGAAGTGAAGAGTGACGTTGCTTTCAGCCAATAGAAAATACAACAATTTTTGGTGTTATTTTTTGATTCTCATTGGGTGGGCAAGACAGATGTTTAGGGCGATTCAGCCTAAACCTGCCCATGCCTAGAGCAAGCCCTGATATAAACACAAAATTATGTCAAAATTCCCTTATAAGAAAGTATCCTTGAAAAAGTATAGTTTGTTTTGTGAACGTAAACAGTTGGGAAACAAGAACGAGAGAATGAGATGGGGTGGAAGGGGTGACAACATTGCAAATGCATCCAGTTTGTTGTATGTTATTTGTATATTAAAACCAATGCATAATTCATTATTTATTATTAAGAACAGCAACTGATTATTATTAACAGTTTCAATAAATTTCATGAGACTAACTGAATGAAACTTGATGAATGAAATTAATTCAGTTTCTGGCACAGGCAAGGGTGGCACGCAAGGAAATGTTCATGGCTTCTACCTATAGAAACTAATTCCCAATAGCACCACCTGCTGTTGCACATGCATTTGTGAGAAAATCTGGACGGTCACATTTGTGAGAAAATCTGCACGGTCACATTTGTGAGAAAATCTGCACGGTCACATTTGTGAGAAAATCTGGACGTCACATTTGTGAGAAAATCTGGACGTCACATTTGTGAGAAAATCTGCACGGTCACATTTGTGAGAAAATCTGCACGGTCACATTTGTGAGAAAATCTGGACGATCACATTTGTGAGAAAATCTGCACGGTCGCATTTGTGAGAAAATCTGCACGGTCACATTTGTGAGAAAATCTGGACGATCACATTTGTGAGAAAATCTGGACGATCACATTTGTGAGAAAATCTGGACGGTCACATTTGTGAGAAAATCTGGACGGTGACATTTGTGAGAAAATCTGCACGGTCGCATTTGTGAGAAAATCTGCACGGTCACATTTGTGAGAAAATCTGGACGGTCACATTTGTGAGAAAATCTGGACGATCACATTTGTGAGAAAATCTGCACGGTCACATTTGTGAGAAAATCAAGCTGAGAGAATCTCATAAAAAGGTGAGACTTAAACACAGTACATTTATATGTTACACCTTTGCATTTTCTCTCGAATTGCATTATGTATTTGTAAAACGCTTTCTGTTTGTTTCAGAGTTTAGTTTCTTTTGCAAAAAAGGTTGCGTTTGTTTGCAAAACGCTGGATTTGTTTGTTAAGTTTAGGCACGATTTTCGCTCCATACTAATACTTCCAAACGCAATCAGTATAAGAATTAAATGAACCTGCTTTGTACAGTTCAATCGGCGTGTTCAGCCACTGAAACACTCTCTACAGACTTTCCCAAAAGCCCGCTCACGATAACGCGCACGAGAACAAAGCGCGTTATTGCGCACGAGTACAAAGCGCATTCTCGCGCGAATTTATGCTCTTTGCGTAGAGAATTGTCGGCAGTGACAACAGCGCCTACTGCGGTCACAAAATATCACGCGTAACAGAATATTTTGTAGCTCCTGGATGAGCGCTGCGCGTGTAGGGATTAATGCTGCGTTCAAGACACCTGGGAAGTGGGATATTTCCCACCACAAACGCCGAAGTAACGTCTGGGTTTAGTATCTTTAAAAGTTTTTAGTAGCATTAAAACATTACAAGTATCTGTTAACATTAAAAGAGCACCGTTCCATAAATTATTTCCGGGTTGGTGTGGGAACTCTCGAATTTCCGAGAGCACGTGTAGGTAGGTAGCATAAAATTCCTTTAAACTACACTGGCTCTTTACTGAGCATGAGCGCTTCACAACCACTACAGTCTATGTTCACAACGCATATTTCATGTTAATTTCGAGTTAATAAAATATCTTAATAACATTTATTTCCATTGAAACAATTCATGCGTGTCATGAAGTGTTATTCCTTCAATAAAAAGATAAATTGATGTATTTAATATTTTGGTTTCTAATTAACTTTGCCTTAATACACATGGGGTTGATTTTTTTCTTTTAAGGTAAAAATGTATATCACAAATTTCTATTATATACAATACAATACGATATGTATATGTACACTTGATGTGCATACGTGCACGTGTAAACAAATCATTTTGTAAAGCACAAATACAGTTCATGTACTTGTCCACAGCACAGAGGATTCACATCTTTATGTAACCAATTGCATGCCTCCCAGACTCTTGGTCTGCTTTCAGAGACAGATGCGGTTACCAGGCAACCGCTCTTGTAGCTGTGTCCGTATGAGGCCTGAGTGGGGGGTTGTTGCTCAAAATGATGCTGAGCTGCTCTCCTATTGGCCACAGTTTCCTGACAAGTAAAATGATTGGGCAAGTGCATGTCACTCGAGAGCTTTCTCTCTTTCACTCAATGTGTTGTGCTCCGGGGGAGGAGTCTATGCAGCAGAATACATACATATTGTACCCCTCCCTCATTCTTCTGCACAAACATCAGTATGCCTACGCACAAGTCCAGCTATCATTTGTGTTCAGGAAAACACAACAGGAATGAATGGAACAATAGACTCCTCTGATTGTAGATGCCTGTCAGCTGGACATTCAGCCTGTGTTTCTTCTATCATTTGGTGTAGTTTATGTTTGAGTGGAATAAGCTTTTTTGCGTGGAGTAACCCCTCATATACCCCATGACGTTTTGCAGTGGATGCTGATGGATGAAAAATGGATGGCGTGTTGCTCATTCATCACACGCCTTTTCAGCAATGGAACCGAATGAATATATCAGCGTCTGAATACGGGGGCTAACACAGCAATGTGACAGAAGGTAAGAGATGTGACAGTTTTTCTTTGTGTGTGTTTTCAGTTTAAATTTCACCTCTTACATCACTTCTTCTTGTCTTCCTTTCGTGACTGTTTACGAGTGAGCAACCTAATCCTGTTCGTATATCTCAGAGGCCTTAGCTTTTGGCATAATCTGTTGTTTATACTGACATATACTGATAATTCTATACTGACAGTTATGGTTAGTCTCTGATCATGTGAATTGTCTGTTTGATGTGCCTCAGACATCAAAACACCGGTGACACGTTCCAAGTCTTTCACTTACATTATTATGGTCATCATGAAACTCCGCCTCTTTGCAGGATTGGTAGATCTGCAGCCCCGCCCGTGCTTCTGTCCCAGAATGCTGAGTCCAGTTCTCTGTTCAGACCTTGCGGTCTTGGAGCCAGACTACACAGAAGGTAACATTTACACACACACATCTACACACACACACGTCTGGTTTACTATCTCCGTGGGGACAGTCCATAGGCGTAATGTTTTTCATACTGTACAAACTGTATATTTTATTTAATGTTTTGCATTTTTAGATTTAAAAAAAATATTTTTCTGTACAATTTATAAGCTTTTTTGCCCATGGGGACCTCAATTTTGGTCCCCACGGTGACACAAGTCCCTATGTGTTGGTGTGCATATAAAATATGGATATAAAACATGTCCACACACACACATAACAAACTGTTATGTGTCTACACCAGTAGTTCTCAAACTGGGGGCCCCAAGATGGATCCAGGGGGCCACAGATTTTGTGGCATTTTATGAAATATAGAAATTGATCATAGATTTTATGCAATCAAACATCAGAGAAATAAGACCACCAGACAGAAGAATTGATGTTTCAGCATTGTATAACCGAATATGTTTTTGTTTAAATAAAAATGTTAAATTTAAGATTATAAGTCTTTATTTGGGGGGCCACAAAGCGATGCACTCTACACAAAGGGGGCCTTACCACGAAAAAGTTTGAGAACCACTGGTCTACACTACCAGTCAAATGTTTGGACACAACACTACTGCTGTTGACCTCTTTTTTTCTGACAGCACGTTACAATAATTTAATACATTTAATTAGACATTTTTTAGGAGACAACAGATTAATGAATTATCCTTCTCAAATACACTACTGGTCAAAGTTACTTTTTTCCACCTTTTAGAACCATAAACTGTGGAATAGCACAGGGAAATAGGAGAATTATATTGCGACTTTATTTTAAGTGTCTTGTGTTACAGTGTAATTATACATGTACTGTAAGTACTGAGTAATAATAATTAACTACTTACTATACTTACTATATTACATGTTATTCAAAAGTTATAGTAAATAGAACTATACACTGTAAAACAAATCCTATGAAAACTTAACTTAACTTAAGTTTTCCTATGAAAACTTAAAATAACAGCTTTTTTCATGTACAATTACATGTTTTTCATTTTTTACTTTTTCTGTAATCTGACGTTTTTTACCGTATTTCAAAAATGTGTAAAAATCTTAAAAAATATGTTTTTGTACATTATACGTGAGGGGCACTGTAAAATAAAGTGTTTCCAATAATCTAAAGAAAGAAATCTAACTTGTTATTTTCGATCATCTTCAGTGTACATTCAGTAACTTTTTGCCTAGAAAAGGCAGAAATGTTCTCCCGGCATTTTATCAAGCAGTTTCTTGGGGTTTCACCCTGACGTGCTTTTTAACAATATTAAAGGATGTTCTGCCCTCTTATTGGCAGCTTTTTTTCATTATTCTTCCATTTTAAAGACATTTTTTGTAAATAAAAATGTAGTGAAAATTATATTTTTGTGTATGAAACTAGTTTTAGAAATTCAGGCATGCTTTAAGATCAAAACCGCTTCAAGATAATAAGAAACACTAGGTATTTTGTATGTATTGAAATGCTGTTTAGTTGTTCAAGATGTATTTTTCTTTTGGTGTTTGATTCAGCTGATGTCATCTCTACGGTGGAATTCAACCAGACAGGAGAGTTCTTGGCCACAGGAGATAAGGGTGGGAGGGTTGTCATCTTCCAGAGAGAGCCACAGGTTACCTCTTTTTATAAATTGTATTTCTTATTTTGACATATTTCCTTTTGAAACAGTTGTTTCAACAGTACCAGGTACATATCAAGGGGCTTATTGTTTGTTTTTAAGCCAAAAGTCTTTTGCTTATGCTGCTTTCCAGCGAAATCACAATTGCTGCTTGCTGTTGGGAGGAACATTTTTCCTCTATAACGAGAACTTTATGTGGCCAGTTTTTGTTTCCACCCCTTAGAACAAGATGAGTCATCAATATTTTGGTCCATTTTTTCTGGAAAGGAAGGCCTTACATTATTAATGTGTATATATGTAATGATAATTTACTTTAATTTTTATGAGTATGAGTACAGATAGCCTCAAAGCTAACATACATTCAATAACAGGCACTAAACTTGCATTTTAATTTTATAGTTAAAAGAATTCAATAGGGTCTTGTTATATTTGTACCTTATCCAACCATGTTAAGAGATACAGCAGCATAAAAAGAAAGAAGTAGAAAATGAATTATTATGCTTTATATTAGTAATAATTTGTATTCATTTTAACACCATTGCTTTTTGTTATTCCTCCACCTTCTCTCTTTCAGGGCGAGTATAATGTTTATAGTACATTTCAGAGTCATGAACCCGAGTTCGATTACTTGAAAAGTTTGGAGATTGAGGAGAAAATAAATAAGATTCGTTGGCTGCCTCCACACAACCCCGCCCACTTCCTCCTCTCCACCAATGGTAACAGCTGAAACATTTAATAGCAATTGCACAATTCTGAGACACAGTGCTGAATCTTGAGAAAAGGTGTTGTGTTTATTTTCGGTCAGATAAGACCATAAAGCTGTGGAAGGTGAGTGAGAGAGACAAGCGAGCAGAAGGTTACAATCTCAGAGATGAGGAGGGAAGACTGAAAGATCTTTCGACCATCACCACTCTACAGGTGCGTTACAGCAATTAGAAAACAACCAGACGCGAGCATACAGTCAGTCATACCTTTATTAAACAAAATTGCATGACAGCTTTGTTAAAATGCATTGCGTGGCTTCAGAAACCTTGTTATTCAGGATCTGTGTGTGTGCTCATGTAGGTTCCGGTCCTGCGGCCGATGGATCTGCTGGTGGAGGCGACGCCGCGTCGAGTTTTTGCAAACGCACACGCGTATCACATCAACTCCATCAGCATCAACAGCGACTGTGAGACGTACCTGTCCGCGGATGACCTAAGGATCAACCTGTGGCACCTCAGCATCACTGACCGCAGCTTCAGTATCCTTCCCCATATGAGCAGAGGAGACACAGTTAATGTGACAGCAAAGGTCTGAAGTAATTTAATGTCCTTGAGTAAGTAATGATAATACTCCTCGCATCAAAAAGGATGCTGGTGTGATGCTGGTCAAGATGGAGGATCACCATAGCCAATGCTGTTCACTAGGTAAACTTAAAAGGGTCATATGGCACGAATACGTGTTTTTCTGTGTCTTTGGTGTGTTATAAGTTGCCCATGCATGTATTAGACACGTAAAATTGCAACAATTAAAGTGTGGGAACAAAAGATGCATTCTACCTAAAAGCGAATGCTCACCCAGACCTGCCTGAAACGCCTCGTGTAACCACACCCCCACAAATCTACATCAGTTCATGGTATGAGTTGACTAAGACCGCCCAAATGTAGACGCAAGTAAGGTGGGCGTACCTGTCAGTACAATTACTTTGGAACCTGATGTTCCAAATATGGACATGTCCGTCACACGCTTGCAGTATTTGACCAATCACTTCGCACTGGTTAACTGGCCAATCATAGC
The DNA here is from genome assembly GCF_024868665.1 of Triplophysa rosa. Classification (NCBI taxonomy): domain Eukaryota; kingdom Metazoa; phylum Chordata; class Actinopteri; order Cypriniformes; family Nemacheilidae; genus Triplophysa; species Triplophysa rosa. Next base: position 6,018,138 of record NC_079902.1, read on the forward strand.
ACACCTCGCTTTTCAGTGCCATGAGCTTTGTAAAAAAATCCACGCGTTTCAGAGAGGCGGGGCAAAGAGGAGATACAAACATGCACGGTATGTGGAAGATACAGCGTTTTGAACCTTAAATCGTATATACACATTGCATTACATCTAAAACAAATGATAATGTTTGTTTTAGCCGTGTCATATGACCCCTTTAACTGGTCAGACTCATCATCCAGCGTGGTATTCTTAGTGAAAAAACCCTGTATTCGAAATCACTTCCATAGCCTACTATATAATATAGTATCAGTACGCAGAATAAGTAGTATGGACAAAACGTCAGTATGCAAAAAAAGAAATACCTGGATGGTCTATTGTTCCACCCAGATTTTAAGTTGTAGTAATGTTTTTCCGTATTGTGACATACTTTATCCAAATGTTATGATAATTTAACATTTAAGAAGTATGCACTTCGTTTAACTCGGTATGTACCGGCACAGTAGGCGATTGCAGTTTTGCTGGCTAAGATTATTCTAGGGAACCATCTACAAAAACACATACTGGTGGCCAGCTGTGATGATCCAAAATATTTTTCTATGGTGCTTTTTGTTGAAAGTGTCAGTAAAGATTTATTTTATGAATTTGGGATGATATAAAACCTCCTTGTGTTGGATTTCCTAAGTGAATTGATCTCAGATATTGTAGATCTGAAGCCAGAAAATATGGAGGATTTGAGTGAGGTGATCACAGTGGCAGAATTTCACCCTCACCACTGCCACCTGCTGGCCTTCAGCAGCAGCACAGGAACCACGCGTCTCTGTGACATGAGAGCACGCGCTCTCTGTGACCAACATGCCAAATGTAAGCTGCACCAATGCATTTAATACCAGTTGATTTTGCCAGGGGAGGGGTGTGATCCTGGATCAACACATGTTGTACAAACATAGTATTTTTCCCAAGCCATTAACTTAAGTTATGTCCCGACTTATATTAAACGTACTATGTTTTATAATGTAACACTGTGTGTGCGTGTGTGTGTGTGTGTGTGTGTGTACGTGTGTGCGTGTGTGTGTGTGTGTGTGTGCGTGCGTGCGTGCGTGCGTGTGTGTGTGTGCGTGTGCATCAGTGTTTGAAGAGGCAGTGGATCCATCTCGGCGATCGTTCCTCTCAGAGATTGTTTCTTCGGTGTCAGACATAAAGTTTAGTCACAGTGGTCGCTACCTGCTCACCCGAGATTACCTCACCGTTAAAGTCTGGGACATCAACATGGAAAATAAACCAGTGGAAACATACCAGGTCTCTCACCTACTCACTCACTCACTCGCTCACTCACACTTACAGACTTATGTACATTCACACAATGATCTGTTTACATTTTAAGGCTCTCAGTGCAAAACTAATGTGTTTGGCTCCGTAACAAAAAAGTACCAAGAGAAACATGGTTGTATCACATATTAAGGTACTGCTGTAGTACACTGTTGCTTTACTTTGGCCAGCTCAAAGAAACTAGATGGAAATGAATCATCAGCCAAGGGTGGAGACAACCACAGGAATATATTTCCTTTCACAAACATCTTGATGTGTGGTTGGACAAAATTGACGTGTGGTTGGACTTCCATCTCCATCTGTATAGTACAACCTTTTAATATACATATTCAACAGAAGCCTATAGCCTTTTTTATTATTGCAAATAATTTTGTGCTTTTAGTTTTTTTTTGTGTGTTTTCAGTTTTTTGGGGGGGGGCTTCAGACATTGTAAAATCAACATTTTTTTTTCTATGGCAACATTTTGTTTAAACCTTTTCAAATAATATTTAGGCCTATATTTGATTTTACTTTAACTAACATTAATATTTTAATAATTTAAGCTTTAGTTAACAATTAAAACCATGGCGTTTACACCAATAAATATTAAGCATTTATTAACATTATTTTTATTGTATGGTTATAAAAAAATATTTTCATTTGTTATGTTTTTGTTTTGTATAAAAAACACAATTTACCTTAAAGAGCTGCAATCTTTTGCCTCTCTATCGCCATCTCTATTTGAAACATAAAACTGCAGGTCACTTATCTATCTTTACCAGAGTTATTATAGTTTTGATTTTAGACTTATTTAGTTTTATTAATACTTTAAATTGGCTTTTATTTTTAGATTTTTTTATGTTAATTTTGATTATTTTTTAGCAATTTGGTATATGCTTTTGTCATTTTATAATTCATTTTTTATGTTGCTATATAATATTAATTAGTATTTATTTGTTATATATATTTTTTCAAAAATATTTTTTATATTTTTATTTTACTTTTTGTTTATTATTATAATTTTAGTGCTTTAAACTTATTTCAGTTTATTTTTGAGGCAACATTTCAATTTTTCCTTTAGTTAATTTTTTCCAATAATTTTTAGGTCAATATTTGATTTGATTTAAATGAACAGAAACGTTTTCAAAGTTTTAATTTTAGTAAAATAAATCGTAGTAAAATAAGGAGACTATTTTAAACATTGTTTGTTTATCTTTTGCTCAATATTGGTATCAATATTGTTTTTTAATGCTGATTGTTTGTGGAATTATATCCAAAAAAGTTACGCATTGCAGCTTTAACCTAAAATAAACCTGACTTAACACCACACACCTCTTTCTTTCTTAGGTCCACGACTACTTGCGAGGCAAACTGTGCTCTTTATACGAGAGCGACTGTATTTTTGACAAGTTTGAATGTGCGTGGAACGGAACAGACAGGTGAGCCCTCTTCCTTAGGATTTAACCTTTGACACATAACTCAAGAGGAGTCAGCTGCTATGCATCTGTTCTCTCTCAATCCCTCTCTTCCTCTCCAGCGTTATAATGACAGGGGCTTACAACAACTACTTCCGAATGTTTGACCGGGCGAGCCGACGTGACGTGACTCTGGAGGCCAGCCGGGAGCTGTGTAAGCGCAGGGCGGTCCTGCAGCCGCGACGGGTGTGTGTGGGGAGGAAGAGGAAAGAGACGGACGTCAGCGTGGACAGTCTGGACTTCCGCAAGAAAATCCTCCACACCGCCTGGCACCCCAAAGACAACATCATCGCCATCGCTGCCAGCAACAACCTCTACATTTTTCAGGACAGAATGCCGACCCACGGACATCACCATGCACAACAAATACAAAGCGCGCCTCCCGAATGAGACGCTCGGACCAGACTTCTGTAAAGTTACACTCGGCACAACACACGTGCTCAAGAGCTGTTGTTTGCCCTTTAACATCACATTTCTCATCTGGATTCAGTGACGCCAGCCTCAGAACAATCATAAAAACTATGATATGTATATAAGCTTAACAATAAGATCTATGGTCCTGAATGAGAATGTATCGCATGGCATGCAGTATGAACATTCTGAGAAGGAAGGTTCAGCTGCTCTGAAGCATTCAGATCGCACATGCATGTTTACAAAGCTGTTTGCTTCTAAACAGGGCTCATTTAACTATAGGATGATTGTGATGAATCCGAGCCTTTCCCATGCTTTATAGCGCTCTGCTTGTACAGAATTATGTCTGTTCTTCTCAGGCTGGAATTTTCATGGGTTTGCTCAGGGACACTCATGGCCTCTTAATATGTTTAAAGGCAAAACTTACAAAATGAAATCCAGAAGCAGGGGTCAGAATGCAGGAATTATGGGAGACTGCTGAAAGGAAAACAGCACGTGCAGGGATCAGTTTTAATGCCGAGTCATCACACCTCAAAAACATTCCCACTTCAGGCGTATGCTTCCTAGCGCGCTGATTTGACTGTTTTATATAATGGATCCCAAAATGGATCATTTACTCACCTTCATGTCGTTCCAAACTAATACGGCTTTCTTCTGTTAAACACAATAAGGAGATATTTTGAAGAATGTAGACTCTGCTCCTTTGTATTGAATGAAAGCAGCAGTGACCAGGGCTTGTCAAGCTTCCAAAAGTACAATAAAACACCATAAAAATAATTGCTATAGTGTGTGCTATATTCCAAGCCATACAATTTGCTTTGTGCGAAGAAGAGACTGAAATTCAAGTTGTTTTGACAGAATCTAAGAAGAACATGCGTCATGATCCCAATATACCAGTATTGGCAAAACTGATATTAGTAACTGATTTTGGTATTAAGCTAATATTACACAAATGATAATAGTAAATCATTTTGCCATAAGAGCCACAATAGTTACAACTCACTTGTGCTTTATGTGTGATTGGCCAAACGAACATTAGTGTTTATCAGTATATACAGGATATTTTTTAGGTTCTATAAATATCACAATAATATTATTATCATTCATTATTTTGGGCTTGATAATTGTGTAGTGAAAATCTGACATTGTCACGGCTAATATTTAGAAACTAATGCTATTTGTCATTCATGTCAAGCTAAGAAAAAGGAATATTCTACAAATTTAAATATGGAAAACAAACAAATGACAATCATTTTCTGCAAATAACATCATTGTTCCTTATCTGAAGCTATTACATGGCTTAAGGAAACGTTTGTTTGGGACTTTTTTTAAAGGGATAGTTTAACAAAAATCTTTTACTGACCTTAAAGTTGTTCCAAATCATGTATAAATTTCTTTAGATATTTGGAAGAATGTTTATAACCAAACAGTTCTTGGCCACCATTGACTACCATAGTAGGAAAAATTACTTTAGATCTTTTTGTTCTGTTGAACACAAAGGAAGATATTTTGAAGAATGTGGGAAAGCAAACCGTTCTGGGGCACTTTTGACTACTATTGTCATTTTTCCTACTATGGTAGTCAGTGGGGTCCAAGTTTGGTTACAATCATTCGTCTAAATATACTTCTGTGTGTTCAACCAAACAAAGAAATCGATACCGGTTTGGAACAACTAGAGAGTGAGTAATTCATGACAGAATATTCTTTTTCGGGGTGAACTATCCCTTTAAGGACTTTCTTGGCATTTTCATGGTGATTTATTGTCCTGTTCAGAACTTGGCAACCCGTTGTCTGTATGCTCAAGAGCACGGTCTTTAAAACCTCTTTTCCAGTTAAGACGGAGGTTAAGCATATGGGTTTAAAACAACACGAGGGAGAGTAAACGGTGAGAGAATTTCCATTTCTGGGTGAACTATCCCTTCATTTAGATTCTCAAAGTCCACCTTTAAGGTAAAATCCCAATTGTCCTGTATCAGATATTTTCAGCATGATGCCTGTTGGTAATTTTGGTCTAAATGATTTATAAAACAGAATTAACGTCCACAAGATAGCATTCCTGGTTATTGTTTTCACCCTAAAATGAGTCACAGGTGTTTCTGGTGTCATCAACTCAATTCATCTCACAGAAACGATGCGGTGTCGTTTACCTTGGAATTTTATTTCATTTAAAATAATTCATACAAATGCATACAGTCACAAACATTTCTTTTTGGATTCTGTTTAACAAAAAATATTCATATCTCATAGTATATATAGTATGTATATTGCTAGCCTACCACTTTACCAGGAAGGAAACTATGTAGGCGATGGAGAGCTGCAACTATCCCGGTGTCCTCGAAAAACACGGTACAACCAAGTCACACACAAACAGGCAAGCATTACGCCAGCTTTGCACAAGACATTTTTTTTGTTTTTGTTTACTTTATGTTTCGAAAACTGAACATTTCTGTTTTCTTTTTTAACACGTAAGGTAATACATGCTCCGTAAATGAAAATAAAAACATACTGAGTGTTGTTCATTACTGTACTGAATTTTGACTACAAAAAGACAAATGGGTACAAAACAATGCACTATGCGGTTTAATTTAAAAGGAAGGAAGGGGGAAATAAATTTTCCTGAGAGGGTGTGCAAATCCCGCCTCTTTCGGGGCTTTAAAAATAAAACAAGTGAAACGAATAGACTTTTTTCTTGTAACTATAACCAGGTGGTGAGATGCCCCCCGTAATGCTGTTTCCGTTTTTTTCTTTTCTACAAACCACAAACAGGTTACATTCATGTAATAGCTACTGTTGCTTTAACAACGAAACCCATTAGACAGACAAAATAACAGATAAAAGATCGCCCACTGCACTTGGACAGACTACAATCTAAAACAGCAGGATTTTGCCTCGGGGAGAAGTTTACTTTGTTATAAATCCACAAGATTTTTATTTCTTTTTTCCCCCACACTAGATACTTCAAAGAGCTCAGTCCGTCACCGTCAGTCAAAGAGTTGGCTACTTCAAAGTCGCTGTTATGTTTTTTTGGCGGCTGGTTCGGAGCCCGGGAGCCTGTTTCCGCTCCTCTTCTTTGGGGTAAAGAAGGACCAAGAGAGTTCGATAGTGGTACGGAAAGCCTTTCGACAGCGGGGCTACAACTGTTCGTTGGGATGTTGCTCTCTATCTGGTTCGGGTTTGCCGGTCTGGCCGGGTGACGGGGCGTGTGGAGGGTGGGCTACGGTGGCCAGGCTGTGGGTTATGGGCACGGTACTTGGCATGATGCCTTCTACGGGCGGAGGGAGACCCCCTGAAACGAGACTCGCTACACCTTGGGGGTACCTGCAGGGTGGGAATAATCACCGACGCAGCTTTTAACAACACATTCAACAGCATTTGTCCCTATCAACAAAAGTAAAATGAGCCACATTTTAGTTTTGTTTTTTAGAAGAATGGTTCAACAGATTGTACCTATAAGATCCGTTAAGTTCTGGATGAACCACGGCAGGGTCCATGCCGGCCCAGTGCGTGGTCTGTGTGAGGAACTCTTTGTTCACGCAGTTCTTTAGGCTGTCTGGAATGCGACCTGTGGGCGGAAAACAACTTCATTACAGAAAACCCCAGAGTCATTGATCACAGCACACAAACAGAGACTGCGAGATCAGACACCCAATGCAATTCATGAGTCTGTGTACCGGTAATGGCTCGGCGGATCTCCCTCGCCGCCTCCTCCCTCATCTCTATGGAAGCCTGTTCGCTGTACCAGGCGGCGTGTGGGGTGCAGATCAGGTTGGGGGCGTCTTTAAGAGGACCCTGGCTGAAACTGAGACGCAGATACAGTTATAATCTGATCACAAATGTGACTTCCTGACAGAACTGTAGACATTCTTGCCGTTTTTTACATCCACTAATTAATCAACATTTTTTATGGGAAAGTGTGCACACATGGATGATATCAAAACAACGTATAAATACAAAATATTCAATGTTCAAATAACTAAAATACAGACAAACATTTTGAAATTTTAAACGAAATTGAGAATTACATTTTTTCATTCATTTATGACATAGAACCCATATGCATCTCTAATTCGAAGGACTTTATTGTGTCCAATGGTGTGACATTGCAACATTTTGAAAACAAACTATTAATATTAGGCTACATTCTTTTCTATTATTAATATTTATATTTATCATACAAAATAGCATAAGAGAGATTTATCTTCATTGTTTCTTCTCAATTTTTGCAGTCACACTATAGGACACATTTGCATATTAGTCTGTCAACTACCAATGTAGAGAAAATTATTACGAAAATATTGTCAAAAAAAGACTATTTTTCTTAGCGACAAGCTTAGCTTAAGACATTCAAGATGACTTCTTGAATCCAACGGTAGCCAGCAGTTTCTGACCCAACTTTTAAGAGGGAATGTTTTACAGCAATATGAAATTCTCCATTGTGACTGTCCTTAAAGTGATAGTTCACCCAAAAAGGAAAATTCTGTCAGTATTTATTCACCGTTCAAACCTGTACGACTTTCTTCCGCAGAACACAAAAAAACATATTTTGAACCGGTTGGTAACTGATCAGCGCCGGCACCCATTCACTTCTATTTAGTTTACCTGAAGGGCTCGGTCTCGTGGACGTCCAGGGCCGCCCCCCGTATTCTGCCCTCTTTCAGAGCCTGGGCCAGAGCTTTCTCGTCCACCAGACCTCCACGAGCGGTGTTCACCAGGAACGCCCCCTGACGCATCTATAGTCAACACAAAGCCACGATCACCGAGTTTTATTCTAACCCACATAACACAGTTCATAGAACCAGCACATCTGTGGGCAGCACCTGTTTGATGGTGAAGTCATTGATGAGGTGGTGGTTGTGTTCATTTAGACTGCAGTGCAGGGTGACGCAATCGCTGTGGAAGAGCAGGTCCTGTAAGGTGTTGACCCTCTGCAGCCCAAGGGCTCGCTCCATCCCGTCAGACAGGTACGGATCGTAGAAGATCACGTTAAAGCCGAACGCTTTGGCCCTCAGAGCCACCCCCTGTCCGACTCGCCCTGAGACCAGACATATCATGAAAGATGGGCCTTTTGATATTGAAATCGCTATAACCAGGTCATGCTTTGGCTATGAGATTATCTAGTGTCACTTTTTCTACACACCTAGGCCAATGATCCCCAGCGTTTCCCCTCTGATCCGGGCCGCCCCAGAGGCGACCTCTCGGATCTGCTCCACGCTCTGGACACGTGTGCCCTCCCGGAGGGCCTGGTGCAGCCAGGTGGTGCGTCGGTAAAGGTTGAGGATGTGACACATGGTGGAGTCTGCGGTCTCCTCTACTGAAGCTGCTGGCATGTTACAGACTGCTATTCCTGCAGATGTGGATGGATTACGGTCAGATTCCTTATACAAACTCAGAATAACATTTTATTGTTTTCTGTGCTTTTATTGTTCAAAGAGATTCTCGCTTAATGGTTTAGCTTTCTTAATTACTTTCTTAATTCAATTTTATGTCAAAATTATGTTTTATAAGTAAGTGACAGATGCATCACATTTTTGCCAACTTACATATAGAAGGATCAATTAATCATAAAACTTAAAAATTGTATGTACCACAAAATGATTATTGTTTTGAAAATAAATCTGTTGATTTTTCTTGTTTGATTTATTACGTTTTTTGTCAAAAATATCATCATGGCACTATCGTGATCGCAAACCCAATACCGTGTACTGTCTTGAATCATGAGCTGTATGTGCTGTTACAATCTAGCATAGATCAAATAGAAAAAAAGTTTTATTTCATCCCCTTTCTCTCCATCTAGGAGAAACCATCACGAAAGACATTATTTGAAACTTTATGGGAACAATGCTGCGTGAAATTACTTGTGACGTGTGATAGAGCTGCATAAGTCTTACCTAAGTCTCCAGCTGACTTTATGTCGATGTTATCGAAACCGCTGCCAATGCGGACAATTATGCGAAGTCCTTTAAACTTTTCCAGATCTTCTCTCATCAGGGTGATGGTGTGGTACATGAGCGCACCCACTGCTTCATTTAACACCTAAGAGACAGAGAGTACAGTGAATAAAAATATACTTTACAACAGAATTGTGTTCATATCTTTCATATCAACTCTGAACATTTCAATCACCTTTTAAAACTGTAAAATTAAACAAACGTTTGAACAAAATACAAACAACAGAACATTTATAACCAAATCAAAATGTTAAACGAATATCTTCGAGATTGTATTATATAGTTAAGATTAAAAAATAAATGTAACTAACTAAAAACTGAATCCCGAGGTGCTTCTGTACCAGTGTTTACATCTTGTGAAATGGTCTATATATGTGTATATATATATATGAAGAGTTTGGTTCCAAAATGAGATATCTCAGATACATTTTCAAAAATCATGTTTTTTATCATGTTATCATAGTTTTATTGTGTTTTATTGTGTTAGTTAGCTGTATTTTTGAGTTATTATGGCTTAAATCAAAACAACCCAACTGCAGTTGGATTTATATTAATTGGAATGCACAATAAAAATACATGATTTTTGAAAATTTATAAAAAAAATGTTATCTCATTTTGGAACCAAACTCTTCATATATATACTGTATATATACTGTATATATATATATATATAATATATATAATATAATATATACATATATATGTGACCCCTGGAAACAAACCAGTCTTATGGGTCAATTTTTCGAAATTGAGATTGTTTACATAATCTGAAAGCTGAATAAATAAGATGTCTATAGATAATATGAGTTGTTAGGATAGGACAATATCTGGGTGAGATACAACCGTTTAAAACTCAGGAATCTGAGAGCGCAAAAAAAATCAAATAGTTGAGAAATCGCCTTTGAAGTTGTTAATCAGGGGCACTGTGGCAGACCATCCACTCACAAAAATAAAGTTTTTATATATTTAAGGTAGGAAATTTACAAAATATCTTCATGGAACATGATCTTTACTTAATATCCTAATGATTTGGCTAATAGAAAAATCGATAATTTTGACCACACACAATGTATTTTTGTCTTTTACTAAAAATGTTCCCGTGCTACTTTAAGACTGTTTTGTGGATTTGTGTGTGTGTGTGTGTGCGTGCGTGCGTGCGTGCGTGCGTGCGTGCGTGCGTGCGTGCGTGCGTGCGTGCGTGCGTGCGTGCGTGCGTGCGTGCGTGCGTGCGTGCGTGTGTGTGTGTGTGTCAAAAAATCTGTATATGTATATAAGACATTATATATTGTGACTGTAAGACTGCAACACACCACTATTTATTTTGACTAAACGTATCACAAATTCAGCTTTAAGACGCAAGATCTTTACTGTAGAGGATTTACAATGATAATAAGTTGACAACACTTGACACAATCTAATAAGGCAAGCTCTGAAGTATATTAATGGTAAATACACAGCATAAATGGTATTACCACATCACGGTCCGGGATGATGATGAAAAACATAATTCATCAAAATGAATCACAACATTAAGTGATCGCTGTTGTTTATGAGCTGCAACAAAACGAAACATATTCCTACTGCCAAATATCATTTCCATTGCGTTCAGTTGACAGTTTCACGTCACTTCATCATTTTCTAATCATTTCTCTTCCAGACACACAATTGATTTTCTATGTCATCAGAATGACGGCACAGTTGAGCAGCAGTATTGTAAATAAGTCTAATAAGATGGCTCTTTGTAGGTTTGTGGACGGGGGCAGTAAGGGAGTGCCATCTGTCTGAGCAGGCCTGGGGAGCGTTCTTTGAGAATCAACCTGGCAGCCGCCCAGGACACAGAACATGCAAAGAGCAATCGGCAAATCAGCAAAGAACGGTCGGGCTGGGCAACACTTAATGTCTAAATGAGCACGTAAACAAATTTAAGGGGAGTTAATATTTATACGACAAGGAATCTAGTGATTTATGTTGAGAGTGAATGATTTATGGCGCCCGCTGATTGCTGATCTTTTGTGTGTAACAGTTGACTGAATCCAGCAAATGGGTTTAATTTAGATGAATGTGGAGCACGGAAGAGAAAATGGTCACTCTTAATAATATTGACAGGAGTGAATCAACCTTACATGCACTTCAATGAATGACACACTTGCTCTTTTTTGTTGAGCTAGTTGTATTTCATCAACAAACACTTGAACGTATATGACTATAATGTGTCGGCCACAACTTTTTTAAATAAAGCATGTCTTTTTTCCCAAGAGAAACAGTAAACAGTCTTGCCATGACGTGCATTTTGCAAGTACTAAAATGAAACTGGAACAGCTTTGTATGGTATGTTAACATGTTTTGACTTCCATCTTTTAATTATATTTGACTAAAATGTAAAATAAATAATGATATAAAATAAAATATGACATAATATTGTTCATCGTGGACTGCTGGCCATAATAAAAGTGAAAAAATGTTATATTTGCAAGTCCTGTGAGTTAAGACACACTTGTAATGCTGTGGTTACACCAAACGTGAATTCTTTTCGATTTGCACGAGTAAATTACATACAAAGTCAATGCAAAGACACGATTAGAAGCGAACAATAGACGTGCGTCTAAATTTCAATTCAAAATTTTAGTCTAGATTTCAAATCGAGCGAGAAATCCACGCGAAGAGCTCATTGACACCTACTGTTTGATACGTCCGGACGTGTGAAGACACTCCCCGTCGTGTGATATTTTGTCGCGTCACTTTTCGCGCGAGTAATAAAGAGAGGTAAACGCAATGATTTGCGTTTGGTGTGAACACAGCATTAAACTTTACAATAAGTTCGTTTTTGTTAAAAGTTCAATTAAAACAGTTCACTTTAGTTAATAGACACAATGAACATTAACAATTGTATCGGCGTTAACAAAGATGAATAAATGCTGAAAAACTATATTGCTCTTTATTATTTGTTGGTTAACGCATTTACTAATGTTAACAAATACAACCTAAAGTAAATGAATAACAATAAGCATTAAGTACTACTTTCATGCCGAAACATCACACCAAATTTGATTCCAGACATTGGCTTTTAACAAATGCTAAAGACAATGACCAATAGCCGCAAGGAAGAGGTTAGAGGAATGAAATAAATAAATCACATGAAGTACAGCGAGTAGGATGGCTGTGAGATTTCATCACACTACCCAGTGAATTCATCTAATAAATCATTCTACTCATTTCTGGCAAAAACGCTCTCGGCCTTATAAATATTACTTCAATTGTGCAATCTACTTTTTTAGCCGCTGAGATGAAGTGCTTTTTCCGAGTAACAAAGCCAAAGAGGCTTCGTCATGTCGAGCCAGTGGGATGTCTGATGCACTGCACAACCACGTTGTAACCTATATTACATTATATATTCATCTGAGCGATAAAATACCACGTCCTACATGAAATGCCATTCACAATGCGTTTAACTAGTGAAGTAGTGGAAAGTAGTATGTGACCCTGGACCACAAAACCAGTCTTAAAGTGATAGTTCACCCAAAAATGAAAATTCTGTCATCATTTACTCACCCTCCTGTCACTTCAAACCTGTATGATTTTCTTTCTTCTGCGGAACACAAAAGAAGATATTTTGAAGAATGTTGGTAACCGAACAGCGGTGGCAGCCATAGACTTCTATTGTATGGACACAAACCCAATGCAAGTCAATGGCTGCCATCGCTGTTCGGTCAACAACATTTTTCTAAATATCTTCTTTTGTGTTCTGCGGAAGAAAGAAACTCATACAGGTTTGACATGACAAGAGGGTTAGTAAATGATGACAGAATTTTCATTTTTGAGTGAAAGGGAAATAGCGTTTTGAAGTAGTAAGGGAACATTTAAGTAATAACCAAAAATACATTGTGTGGGTCAAAATCATCGATTTATTTTTGTGAGTATTGTGCTATAGGGACTTCATTTGGACAACTTTAAAGGCAATTTTCTCAATATTTTTTGCACCCTTAGATTCCAGATTGTGTTCAGATAGGTGTATCTCAGCCAAATATCATCCTATCCTAACAAACCATATGTCAATGGAAAGCTTATTTATTCAGCTTTATGTAAAAATGATGTAAAAATATCAATTTAAAAAAACTGAGAAACTGGTTTTGTTGTCCAGTGTCACATACATGTATGGCAAGACCTTGTTTAATCAATTGGGATTTGATTGGACTATGAAACGTTTCCCTTCCCACGTGGCCTTAAATACATTCGTGGAAAAAAATTACTACATTTTGAAGATTGATTACTTCTCTGAAGTACTGCACTGACAAATCTTGCATAATAACACTTACTAAAACAGTAAGTAAAAGTGCTGTTTTGACTTCAACTAACGCTACCGAATCAAAACAGTAAGTGAAAGTAGTACAGGTACCTTCTCGTGAATCTCCTGGGTGGACTGAGCATCACAGAAGGCCACAGTGGCCACGTCCTTCAGGACGGGCATCTCCACAGTGCAGTCCCGCCCATCCAGCAGTGCCACCAGAGGACGAGGGTGCATGGGCCCATTCATTATGGGAGGCCTGATCCCTGCAGACAACAATACATCACATATGACATGTTTTGTTCTTTTGTACAAATGTGTTTTATTCATCTGAACATGACGCTAACAACTTTATTTTCTATGCATAGCTAAAAGCTAAAAATTCACTGCTCAAATATAAATCTTCCTAAAACACACACACACACACACACACACACACACACACACACACACACACACGGAATATAAAGATGCACATTTGGCTCACGGACAAACACAACTATTGAATGCTAAGGTCCCTCGTTAGAGAAGAACTCTTAAAATAGTCACATTCACAAGCACAGAAACATGAAAACATTTCACATTAGCATATAACTCACACATTTCCAAAAACAAAACACAATGAAGGTTCACTCCAGGCTTTTTAGAAGGATTGCAAATATAAGTGAAGTAAATTGCAAATATCTTTATTCGTTGATTGTTTACTGTATAATAATCATGTAAAATGTGTTTTTCATGTTTTGACTGCTTTTGGGTGAATAAATGTTAGGTTGGTGTTTTCAAGGTTCAAGGTTCCAAGTTATTATAATCCCAAAGGGTGAAAAAAAACACACAAACATTGTAAAAGTATGATTAAAATGTGAATAAAAGAATCAATACTTCAAAATTGATGATGTCATAGTGTCAGTGAAATCGTCTTTTTACAGCACAAACCACAAAAAGGTGAGAGTTGTTGGGTGAGAATTAAAGACTAAATAATTAGATTAATTGAGAGTGTTACTCATACAAGGAACTAACTGCACACTTGTTTTATAATCATGTTTTATAATAACAATGACTGAAGTCGGTGTGTGATAAAGACAGCAATAGGGCTGTCACACGATTAATCGTGACTAATCGTTTACAAAATAAAAGTTTTTGTTTACATAAAATATGTGTGTGTACTGTATATAATAATAATTATGTATATATAAATACACACACATCCATGTATACTTTTAAGAAAAATGATATATGTATATATTAAATATTTACGTTTATATACAATATAAATTATATATAATATTAAAATGTATATACATGTGCAAATATTTCTTAAATATATACATGTGTATGTGTTTTGTATTTATATATTCATAATTATTATATACAGTACACACACATATCTTATGTAAAGAAAAACTTTTATTTTGCAAACGATTAGTCACGATTAATCGTGTGACAGCCCTAGACAGCAACACCTGTGGGGCTAATTTTGCTGTTTTTCCATCACCTGCTCCTCAGCACTTAGCTACATGTACTGAACAGAGATCAGCGATATTGTATTTTTTTTAGACTAAAAAATGTTTCATTTTGGGATCAACACTCATTGGCTACTTGTCTGATACACAATATTCGCTGTCATTCCACCTACCTTCACAAAAAAATATTTATACATTTTTTTGAGGGCAAAGGTAGCCAATGGCTACTGATTTATCTAATAATTATACTGATTTATAATAAACTGAATGAATTAAATTTACATTTACATTAGATACAGATTACATATTTACTATTCTTTAATAGTTTTATTTACAATGTTCAGTTTTGAGATGCAAGGTGTTAGAGTTTCTGAAAGCTATTCTAACACCTCTCGGATTGGGACAATATTCATCAGAAGCAGGTTGCGGTTGATGACACCATACGAGCAGCACAAAATGTGCATCTGTGAACTTGACCTCTCCCAGATATAATCATTCACGACCTGCATGTGCAGACATGGTATAATCATGCCAATAAGACGCAGACACACCCACTACTATCAGCCCCACACACTTCTTAGTAGAGACTACTAAATACACATTTGTGAACAAACATCTACTCCTCTAGGTCCTCTATCCCTCGCATCCATTCCCAAACAAAACCGTCTCTGTGTGTAACGAGTGTGAATTCTTACGAACATAAATTGAGCGTTGGTGACATTTATGCTAGCACAGCAGGGTCTGGGTATCTTGTCCACTGTTATCTGTTTGTGTCAGATTAAGGGAAACTGCCAACAACATGCAAAAGAATAAGATGCATGGGTGACACTAGCGATTCGTCTTTTGGGAATCAAACGCATTAAAAACAAGCCAGCAAAATAAGAATCTTGCACTGAAAGAACCAAACAGCAGTTCCCCGCAATCTCTGTTAAATCCCTCGATGCTCCGTCCATATTGCCCTGCCCCGAGGGTGAGCTGCATCTGTTAGAATTAGCTAGTTCATGGCAACAAGAACCAACAGGGTCAGTCGCACACGGCGTCTAAAGACCTTGACTGCCCACGGGCGATAATTCAAGCTGACATCTCCCTTTGTTGTCATCTGGTGAAAATGAAAGCCAATTTCAAATCCCAACCTCTCATTCACCATGTACAAAGAACTGAAGCTGATTCTAGCACGCTTCGGGTGAGCTGGGGTGAATTTCGTTTTTTATAATTCATGCATTGTTCTTAACCCAAATTCCAATGAAATATATGTGCGCGTGCATTTTCAAGAAGGTGCAGCCTAAATACTACAACATTCATCTCAAATAACCTCGGCACACACGTGAATCTGAATATCTTCAGAAATCAAACATGACCTCATAAAAATAATTTCAGATCAATCCATAAGATTGCGAAAGAAGTGTAGCTGTAACCATGACTTCTAGCGCTGTTCTTCCTACGGCTGACTAGTCATTTTATGAACCGTTCTAGAATCAGACTTTCCTTCGAAGAGAACAAAATTAGGAAGCGAGTCAAAGCCGGAACTGGAAGCCACATTTCCACTGCACAATGTGCGGGAGGGCCACGGGAGTGAGAGTCATGTCCTTGCCAACCCCTCAAATTTTCCAGAGGGGAAAGCGTGTGCTTTTTGATCACTCCAGCGAGATGAATGCAGTTAATAAAGAGGGAGATCACAGGTCT
This sequence comes from Triplophysa rosa, assembly GCF_024868665.1. Taxonomy (NCBI): domain Eukaryota; kingdom Metazoa; phylum Chordata; class Actinopteri; order Cypriniformes; family Nemacheilidae; genus Triplophysa; species Triplophysa rosa. The sequence goes on from NC_079902.1 coordinate 6,034,678, forward strand.
ATAGCCCCACACTTTCCAACGTACAGGAAAGCCAGCGATTGTACGTGGATGAATGGCATCGATGAAAGATAATAGGAAAGAGGGAGAAACGAGAGCAGAGAGGAGGGGAGGAGGAAAGGAAGAGGGGGAGGGGAAGGCAGAATACTGTACGACAGACGAACCGACGCTCGAATGTTGGCGCAAGACATGCGTACGACACTTTCACGTGCGGCCCCATGCAGAAATGAAAGGGAAACGTTTACCTAAGGGCAAGCCTTTGTTCAGCAAATGCGAGCTTCCCATCTTTTAGGATCCGCCGGAAAAACGAGCGTGTCTCCTCAGCAGGGCATTCACAAAAATCCTCAGCATATGGCGGCTACTTCAATTTTCTTATTCCTTCTTTTCTGTCAGTAGCTAGCTTGAACGCACGCTCGTACACGCACACACACACACACACACTTCCCCCTCCTTTTCTTTCTCTCTCACTTACTCCCTCTCTCCCCCCCGCTCCCTCACTTTCTATTTCAACACCGACAAACACGCATGCACACACAGAATGCAAGTGTCACTGCATTTATGGGAGTGGGAGCGAAAGAGAGCGAGAGAGAGAGAGAGAGAGAGAGAGAGAGAGAGAGAGAGAGAGTGAGGTGGATACAAGAAAGACTGAGGAGGAATGGGGTGGAGCCTGCGCTCTTGCAAAATTGATCTTTTGTTTCCTGAGAGGGCGCGAAAAGAAAAAAGATCAATGGGAGAATTTGTTTCTTTTAGAACTTCAATTATTTTGAAAAAAAACTTTTACAGCTTAAAGTGTTTTTTTTTAGAATGAAAAATAAAAAAACAAACTGCATTCTTAAGTAACAAAATAGGGTGTGTGTTTCTTTTTCTTTTCTTTTCTTTTTTCTTGGCTCTTGCCGGGTGAACGTTATTTAACTGGCTCTGACAGTGATGGTTCTGGGTTATTTAGCTCTTGGAAAAGCAATTACTGAATCCCACAGAACAGCTCCGGGATGTGTCCAAAAATATCTCGATATGAACAGGGTTAGAATTGAGTACTTAAAAGAAGTGTCATGTTTTTAATAGCCTTTTCAACACCTTTCTTATGTTTCAAATAATACTCATCTTATCCTCAAACCTAATGTTAAAAACTGTTGTAAAGTAAATAATGCCTTTAATTAATAAAACAATTATTTAACACACACGTACGCACGCACTAATAGAAAACATCATATCTAAACTATTTTTTTGGTCAGTTTAGCTTTTCAATAACAAACATTTAACTTTTTTCATAGTTCAAGTGAAATGTAATGTAAGACAGTGTAATTATTTTTTTACACTTTGTGCACTTCCATAAACTGCTTTTTTGTACTTAATACTACTAAACATAGTCTTTAGTACTTATACTGATGGTGCCTCAAAATAACATGGTTGAATTAACTTAGATCTTCTTAAGTTTCTAATATAATAGTATATAATAAGTACAAAGTTAGTGTGTGAAAATAGAGCACTTTAAATACAGTTAAAAGGACAGTTCACCCCAAAATAAAAATTCTGTCATCATTTACTCACCCTCAAGTTCCAAATGAAATCTGTATCAATTTCTTTGTTCCGATAAACACAGAGAAAGATATTTGGAAGAATGCTTGTAACCAAACAGTTCTTGGACCCCATTGACTATAGTAGGAAAAATGACAATGGTTAAGTGCCCCAGAACGGTTTGCTTTCCTAAATTCTTCAAATTATCTTCTTTTGTGTTCAACAGAACAAAGACATTTTATACTATGGTTGTGAAGGGGGCCGTTGGTTTAAATGTATTTTAGTGCACTTTTTTCACCTGGGTTAACCTGGCACAGAGAAATAGAATTATATATTTTTATTAAGAAAAATCTCCATGATGTTAATAATTCAAACGGATGCTAGCTGATAACAATGTGGTCACAGATATTTCGTGCCTCCCTACATCTAAGAGCTTTCATCAGTTAACCAACATTACCTCGAAAGGTTAATGACTGCTTATATATGATGCATACTGTACATCTGCTGTCTGCTAGACCGCTGTCACAGGGTGTGAATAACAAGTCATTCCGGGAACACGTACATACTGTATCTTGTGTGTGTGTGTGTGTGTGTGTGTGTGTGCGTGTGTGTGTTCATGTTTGTATATCCCGGTGGGGACCTAAACCTGAATACACACCAACACATGGGGACTCGTGTCACCGTGGGGACCAAAATTGAGGTCCCCAGGGGCAAAAAAGCTAATAAATTGTACAGAACAATATTTTTTACAAATCTAAAAATGCAAAAAGTGTTCTATGATCTTTAGGTTTAGGGATAGGGTTAGGGATAGGGGATAGAATATACAGTTTGTACAGTATAAAAACATTACGCCTATGGACTGTCCCCACGAGGATAGTCAACCAAAGCCTGTGTGTGTGTGTGTGTGTGTGTGTGAGTGCGTGCGTGCGTGCGTGCGTGCGTGCGTGCGTGCGTGCGTGCGTGCGTGTGTGTGCGTGTGTGTGTGCGCGCGCGCTCCAGCGGAGAAGTCCGACCCATTGGTACTCAAGCAGAAGAGCCCCATTCTTTGTGAATTCATTAGCGCTGGTCAGGACCTCAGGGGGCCGTTGGTTTTGGCAAGTGAAGCGCGCAGTATACGTCACATATGAGATCCGCACGCTTCGACTATGTTGCATAAACCGGCTAATCACGCCGGTGCCATAAAATTGCACACACCTTAATCTAACAGAACATTTATGGGAAAAAAATACTTTGTTAAAGGAAAAAGTCGAGTCAAACTGATCTAATTGCAACTGTTTCACTAACCCCTTATTTGCCGAATAGACCTTGACTGGTGTTTTACGTAACATAACATGCCAGATGACATAAGCTGTCGGACGAGTTATAACACACCCTAAAGTCTGTAATAACAAAACATGTCACACCTTAGAAATAAACAAGTTTGTCAGGACTACATTAACAATTTATTTCTTTTTAAAAAATCCTAAAAAAGCTAAATCAGGGATGCAGAACCAACATCTTTAGTTTCCTCCATGTGAAGTAGAGCAAGGACATAACAAGGTGAAAACCTTCTCAACACCAAACCGAACATCCGCAACAGTCAAATCAATTCTCAGCTGTGGTAAGAGGACAGCTGGAGAAAAAACCTGTCACTGGACACAATCTGTGATGCATGAGAAATATTGCAACTGGCACCGCAAAAACCCATTGAAATATACAATGAAAGCGGAAACGTTGAAAGGGGGAGACGCAAAGAGCATAAGAAAGATGCCCCTGAGAAAAACTGCACTGCCTCACACACACACAGCTGCTTTGCCAGCTCACACACACATATACACACACTGCAGCGTGGCGAATGGTTAAACTCCCTCACATCGCCTATCTTGGAGGGAAGAGGGTGCATGGATAACATTTCCCTAAATAAATTCAGTGTGACTGAATGCATCCTATTAAACTCGGCTTGAAATAAACTGAGAGAGCACGGCACAAGAAAGAACATCTCCCACGAATACACAACGAGACTTAACAGTCCTTCATTAGATCACAGTCAATTAAAAATTTGTATCAGAGAAATATCTGCATTGTGAGGCTGTGCGGTCTGATCCAGATTATTCTCTGTCTCTGAATCTTGGCACAGCTTGTGCTATGATTCCAGTCAACCATGTTCTCAACAACAGACTAAATTCAACAAGGCCCTTTGAAAATATTCAATGTCTTGCTGGGCACAAAAAAATATGAATTATAAATTAGAAACAAATATTATCACACAAGCCTTCAAAATCTCCATCCATCTTTCTAGCTACACAACATTTTACATAATAGCCTACGTATTCTTGTAGTTTTGTACACATCCCGTATTAAGGATCTGGATATTTATTTCTACTTTAAAATGAATGTCAAATCAAATAAATAAAAGTGAATTATATTATGTACAACACCTAACGTTATACATTTTCCCTTACACGTGTCAGAGTATAATAAGGGGGGAAAGCAGGTTTAAAAATGTGCAGTATGAAATAGCATAGATAACGTTACCCAGGGGTGTGTTACATTTCTGGCTTTCTCGCAGCCTAATTGAAAGTTCAATGTTTATATAATACATTATTTTCCATTACTTAAGTTAATACAGATTTGATAATAAATCCTAGTAAGATATTCTGGGTCAAGAATCAAACAAGCGTTTAAAGGTAAAGTTGCGTATTTAACGCGTGGACGGATTTCTGCTAATGATGCGCCGTCACCACTTAATCCCTTGAAACTTTAAACGTCCAACTCAAGATAAGGTGAATCTTCAAATCAGCCCTATAAATGAAGTCCAGCTTCTGCTTGTAGCAGGAACATCTATGATTTTAATGTATATCGTGGCTAAATTGTTCAAAACTAAACCAATTTCCACATTTCTGCCCTTCTGTTGACAATCAAGAGCCTGAAATGCGAGTGTTAGCCAAGACAGCCGCCCCCTCCAAAAACAGTCCGAAACCGCCTTTCTCTGCCTTTCAGAAAATAATTTAGGACACAAAAAGCAGACCTCTATCAAAGCAGTCTAGACACTACTGACAAGCACACAACCAGGTAAAAAAGAAAAGTAAAACAATCACAAACCTTGCATCACCCTTTTTAAAGCCTGTAGTCCCTCAATGTGCCCGGTACTCGGGTGAAACATGCAACGAAATTGTGACCAATCACATCCGTGTGACCGATGCGATAGCCAATCGGAGTAGACTGCGTTTGGACGAGAGCCAATCATATCACGGCTCGTTGCTCCGGCGGACACAGTAGAGTGATGGGTGGGGGAGGGTTCACTCGCATGCTAATGCAGGAAAAAGAAATAGGAGCGCAATGTGTGGGGTGAAAGTGATTGGTGGAGGAGCTGTGCGGAGCGAAAAAATCATTCTTTAAAGCTCAGTATTAAACAATACGTGTGATCAGGTGTTTCTGCGTGCTTGATCTGAAATATTGATATGTTATAATTACTCGTCATATAAAGTGATACGTTTGCTCTCAGAACAAAAAATAGGTAAAAACTTTTGGGGGGATTTTTGCCCATCTGTTGTCAAGTTTTCCAAACACAAATTAATTTTACAAAAGGTTCCGATTCAAAGTAAAATCCAAATACATTAATACACACAAATATAAATATGTGTTTGATATGTTCAGATGTTTTTTGTTCCTATATATGTCTTGAACTGTACATTCTGTCAAAACTGATACAGGAATGAAACAACCCTTGGGGAAATTAACCATGGTTTTATTGCAGTGAACGTGTGTAGCAACCACTGGTTATTATTGTATTATTGGTTGTCATTTTTATTACCACAATTTTAGTAAAATGTCATGATTACTATGGTTGCTAGTGCGGTAATCGTTCGATTGTGATTGCTGTAGTGAAACTATAAGTAATGTTAAATGCTTTCTCATTTGTAAGTCGCTTTGGTCATAAGCGTATGTTAAATTAATAAATGCCCATACAGTACTGCTATTTACAGTCACTGTACAACTACTATAACACGAATGGAGAACATGCAAAAAAATGTAAACTTCAATATTTTAACCCAGTCTCTCCCGTCTGTTAGGGGGCGGTAATGCGCAGTATCGGTCCTCGCCGCAGTGCAGGAAAACGATGGGAAGAAGATGAACAAACGCTCCACAGTTTCCCCAAAGCAAGATGGCGGTGCAGGAGACAGCAGCTCAACTATCTATGGCCCTAAAGGTGCAAGAATATCCAACTTTAAAGGTTTGTCAAGGATTTCATATTCATACTTAAAATGCGCGACCTAACGCCTCAATTCTGAGCAATACGCGTTTCACAGTGGCTAATCTGTCCACCACGAATCATCGATGAAATGAAAAGTATGTGACCGTATTTAGACAGTTAACTGGTTAGCTCTACGGCTAGATAATTTAGCAAAACAAGTCCCAGATACAAACAGATCCTGCTGAATTGATCGCAAGCTGACGAGTGATGCCTTGGTAATGACGTTGACTGTACAGTATCTATCTAACGTTACAGATCTGTTAAAGAGAGAACTGCCTCGTATAACATCGCACAAATCGAAGTCAGTTCGGTGGATGTATTCAATTCAAAACTGTCTCATTAGTTTACAGGCTTGTTCATGAATGTATCCAGCGAGTAATGCAGTTAAAATCCCATTGAACCACCGTTAGCCAATGTGTACTGACACAAATAGCATCGGAATATATAGCTAGCTACCTTATTGTTTTAATGAGTTTTATATTAGATCCAGACTACTGGTCAGTCGTGTGTACAAATATAATGTTGATTTGAAGGTTGTGATACAGACAGCATGATGATGTGTCTCTCATTTATGCTGGAGGAATCAACACATGCCTTTGCCAAAGATGCCCAGTGCTCGGTATGCATGCGAATATCTATTGCATTAGATGTCATGTTGCTTTGAGTTATGTTAACCAATAGCTGCTATTATCAGGATTATCATGTATAAATTCTCGTCGAGGCAGTTATTATTTAATAGTCGGCATGTAGCACCTTTGTTCTCTGCGTCACAGATTTTTTGCGTTTAGGTGCGATTGATAGCGTCGAGGATGAATCCTCACGTTAACCGATTCATTTAAAATCCGTTGGCGTGTTTAGTCCATCATAAGGCGATCAGTTCATGGACCTTCAGAAAAAATGACGCCTGTTCGTGTGCACGCAAACTGAATGCCAAAAATATATGGTCTTCAGTGCTGTGTCAAGGGCATGTTACATCTGAGCTTGCATTGCTGCATTAGGAAAAATTTCCAGTACGTTCCTTGAAGTCTTGTCATCTCTGTGCAAAACATTTGAGGTAGTGTTTGAGTAATAATGTGTTGATTATTCTTTTTTTCAAGGCACCGTTTTTTTTTGTAGAATTAGGTTCCATGTGTAATTTAAATGCATGATGTAATGCAGTATACTGATAAAGGAGTAGTCTGATGTTTGTGTTTCAATATTTGTTATAAGGTTTGTATAAATTATGGCTGTAGACATATGAAAAGGTTTGAGCTGGTCCCTTTTTGAATTAAGAAAATTGTTATCTTTATGCATTAAAATAGCATATATAAAAGATTTTTTCCGGCGGTAATAATTTCTTCATGCCTTAAAACGACTTGAATGCAACTCTATTCCCTTGGTTCATTTAGCATACGGGAACTGTAAATATGCTAATTAGTCCCCGCCTCCATTCAATCGTGTGAGCTCGGCCTCAGCAGAGCCATTGAGAGAGAGAGTCGCGTCAACTCCGTTGACTCCAATGGAACAGTTTTTTCACAGCAATGGAGGCTCTCAGTAGTTCCCGGAAGTTACTAGTAACGCATGGAGCTGCGACTAAACAGACCAACTGAGGTAAACTTCTAACCCATTTAAAGATGAAAGCCATTTCATGAATAAAAAATGAAAGAAATAAAGCATATAAAGAGAAAACATAACTTCCTGGAACTATCTGAAGGCTCAATGGATCACGTGACGCTCCAGCGTTTTGGACTTCCATTGGCAGAACTCTCTCTCTCAATGGCTCTGGGCCTCAGACCATTGATTCTAGTTTGACATGTGATCATTTCAGTGCCAAGTCTATGTGCCATTCTTGCATATCTTTGGCTCAAATCTGTTAACGTGATTGGTTACAGGGTTACAATGTTTCAAACAGCATTTAAACTGCAGTTTTATGGAGAAAATAATCAGCAATGGTTTAAAATGATGAATTTGCACATTTATCTTAAACCATATTATAACACCACATAGACATATAAACAACATTAAAATTAAGGGGACTTTAATGGGGAGTTTATATTTTGATGTTTAATGATACAACTGTATCTGTCCACCATCGGCTGTACTGAAAAAAAAAAAAAAACTATACACATACATATTTGGGATTAGAATTTCTGTTCATCCCAAAAATAGTAAATATAGAATAATTCAGACACGGAAACAAAGCATAATTATTATGTGATTCTACTAATGATTATTTCTTGTGCCCTATGAGAATCATGACATCTTTCCATAGAATGGATGACCAAGGACTTCTCTCTCTCTCTCAATTCTGTCAAAATCAGGTTTCACTGTGAGAGTTTGAACCTCTCAGTTTAAATCATGTCCATTTCTTAGAATTGTTTGCTAAAAGATTGATAAAACAACCTGCATACAAAATGTAGAAATGTAAGAATATGAGCGTTACATACAGGGAAAGGGAAGTAACAGGCAATGAACACTGAAAGGGTTTAAAGTCTTGTACTGCAATAAAAGATCATATTTTGACATAATATAATATATACATAATAAAGTTTTGAGAAGAATTTTGAGTTCTATAAAATAAAGACTTGTACTGACTGAGTTTTCAATGGGCTGTGTCACAGCATATTGGTGTCAGGTTTATTGATATTGTTCCATAAAGTCTCTGACATCTACGTGTCCATTTATTCTCACTTGGGATGTTCACATTTCTGTGCTTATCGTCGATTTATCTCTGTGAAATGTGTCTGAAAGGTAGCTGGTAGCTCAGTTTGTTCTACCCATAGTAAGGAAATGCAACTTTATTTTTACCTCTGTAGGTTCCTTACGAAACCTTGAACAAGCGTTTCCGAGCAGCTCAGAAGAACATTGACCGGGAGACCAGTCACGTGACGATGGTGGTGGCAGAGCTGGAGAAAACCCTCAGTAGCTTTCCAGTTGTGGATACTGTAGTCTCTCTCTTGGATGGGGTGGTTGAGAAGCTCAGCGCCCTCAAGAGAAAGGTGCACTGACAACATCAGTTGGAATGAAATGTTGCTCCAACAATTACATTGCAAAAATGTATTTCGTGTTTTTACTGACAGGCAGCTGAGTCTATCCAAGCAGAGGATGAGAGCGCTAAGCTATGTAAGCGACGCATAGAGCACCTGAAGGAACATAGCAGTGACCAACCAGCCAGTGTCAATGTTTGGAAGAAGAAACGCATGGACCGCATGATGGTGGAACATCTACTGCGCTGTGGCTATTACAACACAGCAGTCAAACTAGCCAGACAAAGTGGTATCGAGGTGTGTCTCAATGTTGTGTGCTTGTATGTGCAGGACTTGTGCTGTTTTACACATTACTTTTTTATCGTTTTAGGATTTGGTGAACATAGAAATGTTTCTTACTGCGAAAGAAGTCGAAGAGTCGCTCGAACGACAGGAAACGGCGACGTGTCTGGCTTGGTGTCATGATAACAAGTCTCGTCTACGAAAAATGAAAGTGAGGGTTCCATAAAGTGTCCATGTTTGCTTTCCTTTTGGCTGCTTTTTACAAATATTTACATTGTCATTATGGAGCCAAAATGAGTAATGTGACTGCATGTTTTCATTTATTCACAGTTATGTTCTTTTAATAGTCTGAAGATTATACTTTTAAGGTACAGTTTTAGGACTTAGTATTCATTTTGTTCAAATACTGTCCTGTTCCCAGAGCTGTTTGGAGTTCAGTTTAAGGATCCAGGAATTTATTGAACTCATTCGACAAAACAAACGCATGGATGCAGTACGGTATGTAACTTTAACATTGTTATTTAAAACAGACAAACATCGATTACGATTTATTTTTGATAATAATGATCATTTATGATTTCAGTTCTTTCATGTGACTGCCATTACAAGTCTTAATTGTCATTTTAGTGTTTATCTATAAGTCACTATTTATAGAAACAAGCCAATTTTGTCTCTGTTAGACACGCACGCAAACACTTCAGCCAAGCAGAAGGATTGCAGCTGGACGAGGTGCAGCATGTGATGGGCATGCTGGCTTTTCCTTCTGATACACACATCTCACCTTATAAGGCAAGCCACATTTTCAGTTTTGCAGGAATTTGATATTCATTGTTAATTATTTCTGAAAATGTGCTGCAAAATTCTGGGCCAAAACTGACTAGTTAGGAAACCGAAACCGAAAATGTCTTCATTTAAAAACTTGCTTAAAAGTTTTCTTTAGAATTCTTTATATTTGTATTACTATAAAATGTAAATCATTTGAATGCATCTTAATAAATAAAAAAACTACAAATCAATAAAGTAATCAAACTTTAATTGACACTAAAATTATACTAATTATATCTGACAGCAAATACTTTTACTAACAATGACAAAGTCAATGTATTATTTTCAAGTTCTACGCCATATCAAATGTAACATTTATTTTTACCAATTATGCAAAACTGCACTCAAATAAGAAACACCTCAAGCAAATACAAAAAGTTTAAATATGGTACAATCACTACCATGAAAAACACATTTTACTTAAAATGTTTAAAAAGTACTGTGCAAAACGACACCAAAAACACCCTCAGTCCAACCCCAGACTGTAAACATCACATCAGGAACCAGTTACACGGTACTACACACATTTTAATGTAATTGCGATTAGGGTTGTGCGATGTCTACCAAATTGGCTTCGGACAATATGTACAGTGAAACATCCCGATGGACGATGACATCGGGCGCAGTTATACAGTTAGGCAAATCGTCTTTATACAGCATGCGCTGCACAGTTACAAAGTCAGACGGGTCTGTTCTGTACAGCGCAAGCAACGCAGATATAAAGTCAGACCCGTCTTCTCTATTTATGCTTGGTCTTTGAAGGGTAGAGGCGTGACAACAGATTTTTGGCCCTTTATTATATTTTGGCCGAAAATTTTTAACAGACGAAATTTTGGTGCATCCCTAGTCATAGCATGTACAAGTTCAAATGTACAAGTTCAACGGTCTATAACGTTTCTTGTTTTTCTCCCAGGATTTTTTGGATCCAGCTCGCTGGAAAATGCTGATCCAGCAGTTCAGATATGACAACTACAGATTACACCAGCTGGGGAACAACTCTGTGTTTACCATTACCTTGCAGGCAGGGCTGTCTGCCATCAAAACTCCGTATCCTCTCTCTGCAGTAACATTCACCATCCTTTGAGTTTTTATGTTGCGTGTCTAAAAGATATGTTATCATCTTCTGTGTTTTGAACCTTACAACAAGTTTAACATTTATTCACTTGTATTTAATCGCTGGATGGAAAAAGTCAGGGGTCATATTTTTTTATATTACTGTATTTATTCATTAATAGACCTTAACACTAGGATTTCAGGCAGTGTTATAAAGAAGATGGTTCTTCCAAAAACCCAGACTGCCCCGTCTGCAGCAAATCGCTTAACAAATTGGCTCAACCTCTCCCCATGGCCCACTGTGCAAACTCACGGCTGGTGTGCAAAATCTCCGGCGAAGTCATGAATGAGAACAACCCGCCTATGATGCTGCCTAACGGCTATGTGTATGGATACAATGTGAGTCACCGCGTTATGAGTTTCATTCAGCTGTGTGTCTGTTCCTTAGTATGTGTGTTCTGTGTAGTTCAGAACGCTGTCATTAACATTCCTTTCACTCTGCTCCATAGTCTCTCTTGTCCATTCGTCAAGATGACAAGGTGATATGCCCCAGGACCAAAGAGGTTTTCAACTTTTCCCAGGCTGAGAAGGTTTATATTATGTGATGGGAGCGCCACGTATGTTCCGGAACGTTAAGCTGCGGCGTCATTGTGAATCTCAAGTTCAAGACATCATTTGTCCAAGGGCTTCAATCCTTCAACCCTTGTTGCATTCGAACAAATCTTATCGACAATACGCCTCAACGCGATACTGGCCTACGAGCTCATCGCTGAACGGATGGTTTAGAATTACAGTGGAGTTGTCCTGGGCTAAATGGACTGTTGTGATGAAGGCTTTTTTGTGGTGGTTTTTAAAAGGGTTGATATTTTGGCATTTATTTAACTGAATTCTTTACACTAGCGTGAAACAAACCAATATGGCTCCATATCACTTTATCTCAAAGAGCTTCCGCCTTGTTGTCTGTTATTGAAATGAATTATTCATTGTTGGTTTTTTGAACAAGGGCACCCGTTTAGGTCATTATTTTTAAGATAGATTATGAGTGGGTAGCTGTAGAAAACATGCTCTAATGCCTCGCTTCTGCACCTGTGAAATCTGTGACCACTTGCATGTATGTTCATGTACTCTTAATCTGTATTTGACAGACGTCCTTACAGTCTGTGAGGTAACGTGGGAAAATGTTGTAGCATTTAGAGCAATACTTCTCTGTATCTCAACAAGTCTGTGGGTGTTTAGACTAAAAGACATGACAGTGTTTTAGTGTCAGACTCTTGGTAAAGATTTACATTGGCTTACACTTTACAGTATGTGGCAATATTATGTCAACATACATTCATTCATTCATTAAATAACATGTATGTATGTATAACCAAGGTCCTTTTTTAGAGACATGTATGCAAGAGTGAATTTCAACAAATATGCCTGATTTTTTAAACACTGTGTTATCGAACATTTAGTGCTGTTGTTCAGCACTAAACAACATTGTGTTGAGCATTGTGACTGAATGTTCAAGAGAAAATGTAAATAAACGTGTTGAATTTCAGGGTAGATTCCAATCTTATTACACTGATTTTAGAGTCATTGTTTTCCTATCGTATGTATTTTGTGGTTACAGTCGTTTTGTTTGGAATTTTCGTTTTCACAGTGTTGCTGTAACTCTTCCCTTGCACATTTTCCTGAACTACAAAAAGTCTCAGGTTTCACAGGATCAAGAGCAGACGAGGGGTACTACGAAAGCCCTCTTCGTCCTTTAGTACATCATACATACACCAATGTAACCTTCCTGTTGGATATCATTTCCCATGTGTTTAATGTAGTTGTGGAAAGACGTGCTTACAAACTGCTCATGCATGTGTAGTTTGGTAGGATAGATGGGTTGTTCGTGTCAAGTTGCCAATAAACACAAATTGGATTGTTTTGTTGTTAATCTCTGGGGAATGCGAGTTTTCTGAGGTAAAGAAAAATAGTCTTAGGGGAACGCAATGTTCTTGGGGAGAGCAAAAGATTAAAAATATTTTCGCTCCCTTGCCTATTTTTCCCACCACCTGTATGTGCGTTTAGTGACTGGTACCGCATCCCATCTGGTTTGACGATGTAAGATAACGTCATAAAGAAAGACTTGCTCTTGGACCGCTCCAACCCCCCCCCCATCAATTCCAATCATGGTTTACGTGACAACAAAAATTAATGTCAGTGTTTAGTGTAAATTAAAATTGTGTCTGTAGCCACTTGTTCGCACATTTATTTTGTCCTACATAGTAAATGACAAAGTTTGTGCACTATATAGGAGATGGGGTACGATTCGAACAGTGTAAATGTGTTGCCCATTGGGAAGAATGAAGTCTTTGATTTCGCTTCAGTGTCACTTACCTGACCCGTTTAAAGTCATACTACACCATACATTGTATATTTGGCTCTATGAAAGAAATCAGACATCGCAGCCTTGATGAGTAAGAAGACAAACGCCAGTGTCACACACACCAAAACCACAGCCATCCTTTTTGTATTGAGCACAGCGTCCAGATAAACCATCCAATCCTATGTGAAACAGATTAGGCGAAAAATATTTATTGAAACTAGATCAATATCAGGCTAGATTACTTTTATGTTGCAATGAAAGTTAAAAAAAACCTTTTAAGGGCCATCAGTTCCATTCAGACCTGCTGTGTATGATACTTTGATCCAACCTGTCAAAAAAGGGTTCAACAAATGTAAGGGGTTCACATGTGTTTATCTGTGACTCATTTCTATTGCCCTTTAAATGCTTGCATAATAGAGAGAGAGAGAGAGAGAGAGAGAGCTGCCAAAATGCTTTGGCTGTAATTAATCGAATGTTCGCTGGTGTTTGCTCCGTGGGCCGCATTGGCTCCTGGAGTGACGCAGTGACATATTCTGACAGCCACGACAATTGTGAATAATATGTGCTCTTTTGCTTGATTGGTGATGTTTGAAGAGATTTGTCACATTTATTTTTTGCTGAGTATTGCACTCTTCATGTTTTGATTGAGAAGCAGTGTTATGAACCAGACTAATAACGCATATTTGAGTGTTCAGCCCGTGTTGCACGCGAGACAGAGACTGCAGTATGTTGCATTTAATGTAGATATATAATTTTGAGAAGATTAAAGTTTTCAGATTATTTTCTATTACCCTGCCATCCAAACAACAACTCAGTTTGATTCATTTTAGTTTGATTCATCTCCTGTTTGAATCATCTGTTTGATTCATTATAATACATTTAGTTTTTAGGACCTTTCATTGAGGTTGAGTGAGTCAACTACAATATCTCAAATTCAGTTCAACGCATGCTACGTCAAGACAACGCATCTCAACTCATCATTCTACAGACTGGTATTTTCCAATTTGTTCCTTATTGATATTTTGACCCAATGAACAGTAAACGGAGTTCAGTTGAACTCCAGAACTTAAAGTGAACTGTGAATGAACACGTTTCATAGGTGCTCTTCCAAATGTGAAATTGTATGTCGTTGTTTTTTCAAAAACGATTGTGTTTAAAAGTGATCATTTGAGCAATGACAACTGGGGTTTACAAAATATCCATTTTGAAGTGCTATTGGGATTTGTCACTTTGAAATCGAAAGAGTTTATAACTGTTGCATTGAAAGTGGTTGTGTTCAACTATGTGTAAAAGAAACACAAATACTAAGATCCTTTCGTTACTCCTCCAGGACAGCACTAACTAATTTTTAAATACCCTGTTACAAAAGTGGATTGAATTAGGCACATGAACCAGAGTGACTATCAGATTCGCATAATAGGACTAGGTGTTATCCCACTATTTCAACACAGTTGAACGCATGCCAATAGGCTCCCGTGTATCTTTATGCATGACAGGGGGAGCAGGAAAGCAGAGTGGAAAGGAGTTTGTCGGGTAGGCATCCTCTTTGTTTGGGGTATATATGATTATAGAAATACTGTACATAGCATATTTATACTTACCTTTCCTTGCTATTATCAGAGAGACATCTCATGAGTTGTGTGTCCGATCCCACTTTCATCACATCCATCATCCTGGGTGAAAGATGCCTTTTGGTGAGGTGCTGCTGATAATGCCCTTTCTATGGTTCCCGACAATGCGACACATCATCAGTTGTGCACCTCAGCCTCATTGGGTGTTTCGGCCCTTTATCACAAGACACCCTCAGCCAAGGGAGGTCCACTGCAGGTTGATCAGACCTGAGTGTGTGTCGCATTGTTACAAGGTCATCTGGCAGCCCACGCTGTGTCCATCCGCCTCAACCACAGCCAGTGGTTTCTTCTTTCCGCACAACTGACCAGTTCTTGATTATCTTGATTATCTTGATCATTCTCCACTGGACCTGTCCTCTGAACCACTTACTGTGTCAATTAGCTCATCCAGATTAGTGGCTGCAGCCTCAACAACACGTGCTTTGCTGGTAGCTCAGTGGCATCACACCTCAACGCAACCCTATGCACCAACCCGTTGGCTAAGGCTGTTCTAGCCCCACTTGCACCGCTAATGCATTTTAGATTAGATTAGATTCAATTTATTGTCATTGCACATGTACAAGTACAAGGCAACGAAATGTGACCTCTGCATTTAACCCATCCAGAGAGTAGTGAACACACGCACAGCAAGTGGTGAACACACGTACCCCCGGAGCAGTGGGCAGCTATCACTGCAGCACCCGGGGAGCAAGTAGGGGTAAGGTGCCTTGCTCAAGGGCACCTCAGTTGTTGTGCCCTGGGAATCGAACCGGCAACCTTCTGGTCATGAGTCCAACTCTCTAACCATTAGGCCACAACTGCCCCAACTAATGCATGCTCAGTGCCCCCGGTTTCATATGGCATAACATTGCAACACATTACTAAAATCAATGCAACCATATGCACCAACCCGTTGGCTAAGGCTGTTCTAGCCCCACTGGCACCGTTAATGCATGCTCAGTGCCCCCGGTCCCGTATGGCATAACATTACAACACACAACACCATTTTATTACATGGTCATTTGGCAGCCCATATTGTGTTCTTCCGTTTCAACCACAGCCAGTGACTGCTTCTCTCAGCAACAGTGACAAGTTCTTTCACTATCGTTCGTTGGGCCTGTCCTCTGATTCCCACTTCCTTAAGCAGCCTTGTAGTAGAATTGGAAACAAAGCCCCAGCAGTCCACTTCCAGTGGGAACACTTTCGCTGTCCGTCCCGATCTTCAGCCTCTGCTGCCAAGTTGGCATACCGGAGATTCTTTCTTTCAAATGAGTTGTCCTGGGCTAAATGGACTGTTGTGATGAAGGATTTTTTGTGGTGGTTTTTAAAAGGGTTGATATTTTGGCATTTATTTAACTGAATTCTTTACACTAGTGTGAAACAAACCAATATGGCTCCATATCACTTTATCTCAAAGAGCTTCCACCTTGTTGTCTGTTATCGAAATGAATTATTCATTGTTGGTTTTTTGAACAAGATTCTTTCTTTCAAATGCTTCATTAATGGCCTCCTCCCAAGGTACAGTCAACTCAACTATGATGACTGTCCTACTGGAGCTGGACCACAGAACCATGTCCATGTCCGGCCGCAGATTGATCGCTGCAATTTCCAAGGGGAAAGTAAGTCTCTGGTTTAAATCAACTCACATTTCCCCCCGGGCTATACTCAGAAGACCTGAATCTGGGGATAAGGGCTTGGCCCGCTTTTTCTGCCCCTCCCGAATGAAGGGTTGCCTTTTTAGTGAGTTAGCCTAGGCGTTTTGGGGGATGGCATTTGCTGCCACTCTCTTGGTCTCTACTGCTGAAGCCAAGCACTTTAGTACTTGATTTTGGCACCATGTTTATATCCCCTCTGTCAAGCTCTTCTTACAACCCACAGGAATATGTTTAAGGTTTGCTGGAGCTGCACATAGGTGGCAGGCTGGATCATGTCCACACCAAACATGCAGATTTGTTGGTAAGGGCAGCACATCATATGTTAAATATGAATCTTATGATAAAACTTAGCCTGTTTGTTTCCATACTTCACAGCTCACTCCATGTGATGTTGCGCCGTTCAATGCCTTCCCACCTCATCCAGCAGCCTTGCTGGGCTTGAGAGACCGCTCTGGCGATTCTACTTGCTTCCTCTTGACGGCGAAACTCCTCCACCACCAGGTGGCGCTGTTCCTTTGGTGTAGCTTTTCGCCATGTGGGTGTGGTCGATCCCAAACCAAGTCTCCCTCTGCCATATTGAACTTGTCCCACTATGTCCCTATGTCTGAGGGCTGTCTTTGCATCTGCTACCGCTGTTGCTGGGTTTCATTTCCTCCCTGTCGCTACTGGAGCAGCATCTCTTACACAGGGATAACAGGATTCTTTGGGCGTCATAATATATAGGTTGCTGCTGGAAGAGGTGTTAGTGAGGCCAGCAGGGGGTGCTCACCCTGTGGTCTGTGTGGGTCCTAATGCCCCAGTATAGTGACGGGGACACTATACTGTCAAAAAGCATTGTCCTTCGGATGAGACATTAAACCGAGGTCCTCAATGTCCTTCGAATAAGAGTAGGGGTGTAACCCCGGCATCCTGGCCAAATTCGCCTCTATACATCATCCACATATGTACTAATTGGCTTCGTGGTAAAGTGCTTTGAGTGTCCAGAAAAGCGCTATATAAATGTAACAAATTATTATTATTATTATATATTACTAATTTAAATGCATGTTTGAGATTGAACCTTTTACTGTTCTGATAGTTAACATTTTTTTTATTAATAAGACCTTTTGTTAACCTAGAACTTGTATAATTTGTCTTTTTCCTATCAGAAGGATGTGTGGGGAAGTACAGCAATGGATGAAGCAAGGAAGAATTACCTTTTGGATCTCTTCCATTCAAGTGGCCATGTTTAACCATTTAGATTTTTTCTATTTGCTTTGTAGGATAGATAAACACAGAACCTACATGTACAAGAAAGGTTGATTTAAAAATGTTTGACAAAACTTAATGTGACAAATCCGCCCGATTGTCACCATTGAGGGACCAGCACTGGCACCCACATCCATCCCTCCTTACCTGCTGTCTACATCATCGGCAAAGCGGCTGCACACGCCAGACCGATGGCTCACAGACATTTCTCTACACCACATTGTTCCTCAGTCCACTCTCATACCCTAACGTTTCACACACACACATTATTCGTGTTTTGTCCTCGTGTTTTCATTCGGTTGTTTGTTTGTCCGGGAGTAGTCGGTCTTTCGGCAGATACACGCTGCGTCAGGCCAAACAGAGCAGACGAAGCGAGTCTGTTTATGACATTACATTGAAACCATTCCTGTATATTGGTGGACTTGTGTGTTGATTTTGTGTTATTAATGTTGAAGAATATATGTATGTGATCATTACTATTGAGAATTATGTTAATGTTGCTCATGTAAAAAGTATCAAACCTACCGTGATACTTACCTGTTAATGAGTGACGCCAGAGGTGGGGAGCCCATCATTCAGTGCTTGTTAACCAAGTCAGCGAAAGTGTAACAGTGGTACTTCTAGAAAGCCCTCAATCTTAGTATATTGTGGATACGTGGCATACAGTTTTTGTCTTAATTTTCTGTTTTGTTGTTTCTTTGGTACTTTTTGGGGGATTTTTTGTCACGTGTCTCAGCCTCAGTCCCTTTTTCCCTGTCTAGCTTAGTGTTGCATTCCCCACACGTCTTTCTTAGTGTTTCATTCCCCACACCTGCCCACTGTCATTTTGTTTCCCCAATTTAATGCCCTTGTGTTTGCTGTCCTGTGCTGGTTCAGAGTCTTGTTGTCATCTTGCCCTTGTGAGACCTGAATAGTCACTGTAACTGTTTTGTTTTGCCTTCGTTTGTCCCCTCATAACATGTTTTTTGTTGTTGTTGTTGTGAGTTTTCTGTTTGTTTTTCCTGTTTTGCGCCCTCATCATAGGTTTTTTATTCCAATAAAGTTTTGGTTTGTATTCTGCTGTCTGCATGTGGTTTCTCTGTCTGCTATCATGACAGTTTAAACTAAGTGTTTGACAAAACTTAACTTAACCTCTTATAATTTTTAACAAAACAGTAGTGAAAAATATATATAAATAATATCTCAACGAAGTATTTTTTTTCATTTATTCCAAAATTAAAAACAATAGCCGGTGCATATGCATAAAAACCGATGCATATAACCGGTCAGGGTTGTTTAAATCCAGTCATGATGATTGACATCTTTGGTCATTTTCAGGTAGAAGCTGCATTTATAGATCACATCAAGGCAGTGTCATCTGGAATCTTTGCATACAACTTTTGCATCTAAAATGTCCACTGTATGCTGGCATATTGATTTGTTGTTCAGTTTAGTAGACATAGCTTGCAGTAAAGAGAGACTGTGTTGATGCTTGGCCAGCCTGGCCGGATGGTTTGTATTCGCCTTTTGATGCCAGACCATTGGTCTGAAAGGAAACAACACTCCATTGTAAATATATACAATATTTGACCTAATATACTGTGAACTAACAACACAAAGAAAATAAATTGAAAGTTTTCAACGCAATTTGATGAGTCACCTTGGCACGTGTGACGAAGGCCTCCTGTGCAGCCTTCTTGTTCGCTGCTTGTCCCTTCCACGCAGCAAGAGCTGAAGCCTGAAGAGCACGGCCAAATGAGAATGTCAGCTTCCAGGGTTTGGGCAGAGGGGTCTGGTTAATAGCATTCAGATTCAGAGAGGCCTCTTCCTCGCTTTGGCCACCAGAAAGGAAGCAGATGCCTGAGAAGCAAAAGAAGGATGTTAGCAAAAAAAGAGCATTCAAATGATGATCGTCCTATGAGTTCCGGGGAAGGATTGTCTAACCTGGTACAGCAGCTGGCACTGTGCGTCTGAGAGCAGTTACTGTTGCCATGGCAACCTCCTGTGGAGTATACTTTTTGGTGCAGGAGTGTCCAGCCATAACCATGTTTGGTTTGAGCAGAGTTCCCTCCAGATACACATGGTGGTCTGAGAGCGCCTTGTATACAGCTGCCAGGACCTTGGAGGTGATATGTTAGGAGTTAACCAATGAAGGGGTTAAACTGGCTTTTATATGGATTTTGTTGTTTTATCAAGGTGCAAACGTACCTTCTCAGTAACGTACTGGCATCTTTGCAGATCATGATCTCCGTCTGGGAGGATCTCGGGTTCTACAATTGGCACCAGACCATTCTAAAGAAAAACGGTTTTTACGTTTTCTAAACTTGGGTTTCTTAAAGCAATATTTCACATGCAAAACAAAATGTCCCCATGTTTTACTCACCCTCAATCCCCATCCTGACTGAATATGACTTTCTTCTAGAAGAATAATACAGTCGTAGTTATAATACCACGCATTTACTTCCAAGCGGTAGAATGGGAGTGAATGTGTGTCTACTTTTTGAAGCTCCAAAAAGTACATCCATCGATCAAAGAACTGCTCGACATGGCTCCATGGCCTTAAACAAAGGTCTTCTGAAGCAAATCGATGCGTTTGTTTAAGAGAAACATCCATATTTATAGTGCTATTAACGTTGATGTCTAGCTTCCGTTATCCTGCGGATGCGTGTGAACATGAGGCTTGTTTTTCCGGCAAATGACGGTGACGAAAGCTCCCGCGCAGAGGAGATAGCATCCTATTGGAGCAAAACGAAAAATGCTGCGTTTGTCACCCGAACTTACGACACGTCTGCATCATTTGCCGGAAAAACAAGCCTCATGTTCATGCGCATTTGAGGGATAATGCATCGATTCGCTTCAGAAGACCTTTGTTAAGACCGCGGAGCTGTGTCGAGCAGTTCTTTGATCGATGGATGCACTTTTTGGAGCTTCAAAAAGTCGACGCCCATTCACTCCCATTCTACTGCTTGGAAGTAAAATGATACGTGGTATTATAACTTTGACTGCATTGTTCTTCAAGAAGAAAGTCATATTCAGCTAGGATGCCTTGAGGGTAAGTAAAACATGGGGAAATTCTTTCCAGAAATATCCCTTTAAGACAGAATAAACAAAGATACCCAATGCAAAATATAGGAATAACAAGTTTTGTTCTGTCACCTGTTGGCAAATGCTGGCATATCTGGCTAGAACATTAGCATTCTCAGCAATGGCCAGGTCAGACGGGCAGCTGTTAGAGATCTTAAGCACACAACGCCACTTGGCAAAATCACAACCATCTTTTTTGTATTGGGCACAGCGTTCAGATAAACCATCCAAACCTATGTGAAACAGATTAGGCAAAAAATATTTAGATCAATGTCAGTATGGATTACTTAAAAAATAATAGTAAAAAATTACCCTGTGTGGTTGTCTCGCCATCCGTTCCATTCAGACCTGCTGTGCCTTTGTCCACCTTAAAACACAAAACCACAGTTTGACACTTTGATCTAACTTGTCAAAACTCATAAGAGTTCAACAAATGGTACTCTGCAAATTAGTTTGGAAGCCGTCTACGAGGAACAACAAACATAAAAGCATGCATTCATATGGGTACATAAGCAGACAGGAGCCTCACCTTGATGCCAACTACAATGCCCTTATCCTTGATGACTTTTGGAAAAAGAACCCCGCTGTCTGATTTTTGGTACAGTGTTTCGTGGAAAAAGATGACACCACCCACACTTTCAGAGATGGAAGCATCTACAGAGAAGAGGAGGTCACGGAAGCTACGGCGGTTCTCTTCAGTGTTCTCCACATTAATCTTCTGAAAACGTTTTGCCATTGTCCCTAGAATGTGAAAGAAAGATATAAATGACCTATGAAAACTCACCAAGACCAAAATAAGACCTTTTAAGTCAAGATAACCAAGATTCTGAAAACTTTCATTGACAGTTTTTTATGATATTGTGCAAGACGTCTCATCCTGTGTCTTGCTAAAGAACCACATGGTTTTACCTGTGGATTCATCTGCAGCAAGGATGCCTTTTCCAGGAGCTACAATGCGCTGGGCAATTGTGGCAAGCTCCTTCTTCTGCTCCGGAGAGAGAGATGGAAACTGGTGGGTCATGCTGAAAAATGAGAAAGACAAAATGTACATTTATTGCAAACAACAAAATGTGTAAAATTCAAGACAGAACTTGTGTTTTTCACGGCTCTCTCTATTTGTAAATATTTGGCCTACGTGCTGAACTTTGGTCCAGATTCAGAGAAAGATAGTTTTTGCTCCTCCCACTGAACAAACAAGTTCAGGGTTCGCTGTCATTTAGCAAACTTAAAAAACTTCCTCGCTCTTCCAGCGAGTGTGTGCAACACGTCTTGCACTGTTGCGTACACTATTACGAACAGTAATCGAGGCACATCTGTACATTTATATGCGATAATAAAATCTAGCTTTAGCAGTAAACAAAAGCGCCAGTTTTGTGCGTTAATAAATTGTTAAATGCATTGAAGATGAAACATGTCGCCTGCAATAAATCAATAATTTGACCCAACGATTGCACAACCAAGATGGGGCTGAAATCATTATCCATGCGTGCATAAAACACATTAGTGCACATTGTTTCGAAAATGTTATATATCCATTGCTCTTTAACAGGAACATACTAAAAGTCTATCACTTCTTTAACCTATATGAGATTGTAAATAAAAATGCGAAATGAACATTAAAGTAAAACAAGAGTTTAGAAGTTCAACAGCCATTCTTACTTGAATGTTCTTGATGGTAGCGCTGTGGAGAAAATGTAGCTGAATTGTTCCTCACTCAATGTGTCAGGACGGAATGAAAGGAACAAAGTGGTATTTATTTCAGCGGAGTTCGGAGGCTGGACGAAAGTGATGCGGAACAGGCGTGCTCAGCCTCCAGTAACGCCATTGGCTTTCATGTGAAATGGGTGTGTGAGAACATCTGCCTATGTGGACTTTGGAATGGAGTTTAGCTCCAAAGGTTTCAGTTGGGCAGCCGTGAGCTGCAAGACTTGCAAGTTTTTAAAATGGTCTTACAACATTTATAGGAGCATTCTTATTCAAGCCACACATGTAAATAAAGCCCAGGGCTGAAACATGAAATCTGAGATAAAAAGTTGCTGTTTAGTTTTATTTTCAGTTTCTGCATTGCTCTAATGTAAGTGTCACATAATTTTATAAACTATTACGTTCACTAATGCAAATAAGGAAAAACTCACATCTTTACACAGAAATGTATCTTATTACAAATTCAAACTGGTTATTGATAGGTTATTTGATTTAGAGTGCCAGGAGGGACACAGTATCATAAACGGTCACCTGTTACAATGTTATTAGGTTGTGTGATAAGTTGGCACAAAGTGTTCTATTAACTGTGTTGGGATGCATTAATACTGTGTCATTTAAGTTCAAAGGAACTACATTGGTTGAAATACAGCATTCTTTTGATGCTTTTATACTGTAATATACATGCCATACACGACACAAGTTTAAAACCCATCCTCAACTGACACTGTAACAATTATACAATTACATTGCTTTCAGAAATATAAAATTAGAATATTAAAATTTTAAATATAAAAAAACTCCATTCTAGAGTTATTTATCATAAAACTAAATCTTTCGTCTGTGTGTGTGTGTGTGCTGTAAAGACACCAATCACAAAGGGAGTATTGACTCTGGAGAATTACATCAAGAGCAGTTAACAAAATCAATTTTGTGAACAGACAAAACAGGGCCTGATGAAATCCTTTGATTGATAAACACACTGCATGGTGATGTAAAGAGCAAAAGACATTCACTGACGCAAAGACCCTTCACAGCAAAAGAAAAAAAGGGGGATTTCACAACATAAACTCTGTATTCAAGGGCAATAGTCTCAAAGGTACGGTCAGGGACAGAGTCCAAGTAAACCCAGCTTGTGCACTGAATCACAGGAAACTGTAAATAGTAAAGACCCAATTCAAACCATGTGCACATATATAGCGTTTTGTAGGCTAAATCATACAAAAGCAATACAATGTACAATGTAAAGCTTTTCTTTACCGTGTGTGGAGGTATTTAGCACATAATTATCATACTTATTAACTAGGACATTTTCTATGTCATATCAGAATCAGAAGAGCTTTATTTCCAAGTGTGCTTGCACACACAAGGAATTTTCTTTGGTGTTGGAAGCTTCTATTACAGACATTCAACACAATGACAATACAATATAATACGATTTACAGTCTAAAAGATTCTAAAATATGCATATATAAAATAAAGACTATTTTACAGAAAATGGGGGATAATAACATATAAGAGACATTGTACAGGGTAGTATATATAGTAGAATATATTAACAGATTGTATGTACACTTGTGCAAATGGATAATGTAGTAAGAGGTAGTGTTATATACATGTATAAATAAAATGTAGATATAATAAGGCACTATAGTGCACACTATAGGACTAGTGGAAGTATGACCTAGCCACAGTTTTACTACAATGTTTTAATTGTTTTTCCTAATTAAACAAATGGTTAACCTATAATAATTGTGTTTTTCTCAATGATCAT
The DNA here is from genome assembly GCF_024868665.1 of Triplophysa rosa. NCBI lineage: Eukaryota > Metazoa > Chordata > Actinopteri > Cypriniformes > Nemacheilidae > Triplophysa > Triplophysa rosa. The sequence continues at coordinate 6,058,960 of NC_079902.1, forward strand.
TGCATTACACAATTGATACAATATTCATTGTCAATTTTGTGTCTGTTTTCCCAAAACAGTTTGTTACTTCTGCTACAAGTTTCAATAACTCATCAATTAAAGAAAATTAAAGTCAAATCTATTGTAAAATAGAAAAGTAAAATATGTTTATTATGTTTGTAAATGTTGTAAAGGTCAACATTATGGAAAGGCAGAGTCAGTCTTCAGCACTGCTGCTGTGGTTGCATTTGGCAGAGAGCAGACAGCTGCCCACTAGTGGCTAATTTGAATCCTTGAAAGATTTTTCTTCAATAAACATTTTCATTTAAAAAACAGGCATTATCATTGTTAGACACATTAACAAATACATTCAAACAGCAGAACACACACACAAAATAAAAATCTAAATCAAAGCTAGATTTAATTACATTTTGGGATTTAAATATATATTTGAGTGATTTAAATCTAACTTTCAAATCTGTTTAAATGCCACAGAACATGGAGCAATTTTAACAAATCTACATTTGTATATATAAAACTTAAAGCTACAATATAAAATATTATTAATCATCCTTGATGTTTTTTTTTCACTTTCAGAAATGATACAAAGACAATAAACACTCAACATAAACATAAATGGGGGATACATATAATAGACAGTGTTGGGTGTAACTAGTTACAAAGTAATTTGTTACTTTAATTTAGTTACTTTTCCTTAGAAAAAGTAAAGTAAGGGATTACTCTTATTTTTCTGTCATTTAATTACAGTTACTTCTGATGTAATTGAACTAACTACTGTGTAATATATTCAATAGTGGAAATGACATCAAAATTATAAGTCTAACTTTAAAATGTATGCTTTAATGTATCTTTCTCACATTTGTATGCTTTGATCAGTTAATACGAATAATTGATGTAGTTATTTATTATTTACATTTACATTTAGTCATTTAGCAGACGCTTTCATCCAAAGCGACTTACAAGTTGGGTAAACAATGGAAGCAATTGGGTCAACATTAGGAAAACAAAAAGCATAAGTGCAATAAAACATGTCTCACAAAGCCTACTACAGTGTACAGAGCTAAGTTTTTTATATATATATATAGATAGATAGAGTAGAAAGATATAGAAGTCATAAATGATCGGTCAGGTGCTGATGGAAGAGATGTGTTTTCAGTAGATTCCACAAAGATGGCCACAGAATCTACTGATCTTGTAGCGGCAGGCAGATCATTCCAAAAATGTGGAACAGATCCAGAGAAGGTTCGTGAGAGCGATTTTTTACCTTTTTGGGATAGCACCACAAGACGTCGTTCGTTTGCAGAGCGTAAGGATCTGGCGGGTACATAAGTCTGCATTAGTGAATGAAGATAAGGGGGTGCCAAACCAGTGGTGGTCTTGTAGGCCAGGAGCAGAGTCTTGAATTTGATGCAAGCGACTATATGGAGCCCATGTAACTTAATGAAGAGAGGGGTGACGTGCGCTCTCTTCAGTTCATTGAAGACCACTCTTGCCGCTGCATTCTGGATCATCTGTAGAGGTTTGGTTGTGCAAGCTGGAATTCCAGTCAGTAGTGCATTGCAATAGTCCAGTCTGGACAGAACAAGAGCCTGGACTAGGACCTGTGTAGCATGCTCGGATAGGAAAGGTCTAATTTTCCTGATATTGTAGAGGATGAATCTACAGGACCGAGTGGTGATGGCAACCTGATCTGTGAAGTTTAGCTGATCATCGATTACCACTCCCAGGTTTCTGGCTGTTCTGGAAGATGTGATGGTTGATGAGCCCAGTTGAATGGAGAAGTTGTGATGGATCTTAGGGTCGGACGGGATTACAAGCAGTTCTGTTTTAGCAAACTTCAGCTGCAGGTGATGGTCCTTCATCCAGAGCGAAATGTCGCTCAGGCATGCTGAAATGCATGCAGAAACAGTCAGATCGTCAGGCTGAAATGACAGGTGGAGTTGTATATCATCCGCATAGCAGTGATAGGAAAAGCCATGTTTCCGAATGACAGAGCCAAGGGATGTCATGTATACAGAAAAGAGCAACGGCCCAAGCACTGAGCCCTGAGGCACCCCTGTGTCGAGATGTTGGGACTCAGAGACCTCACCTCTCAGAATCAGAATCAGAAAGAGCTTTATTGCCAAGTATGTTTGCACATACAAGGAATTTCTTTTGGTGACAGGAGCATCCAGAACACAGAAACAGCAACAACAGTACACAGAGACCATAACACAATAACATAACACTCTCCAGGATACTCTAAATGACCTACCTGAGAGGTAAGACCTGAACCATTGTAGCACCATTCCGGAGACGCCCATAGCCTTGAGGGTCGACAGGAGGATGTGGTGGTTAACGGTGTCAAAGGCAGCAGATAGATCCAGTAGGATAAGTACAGATGAGTTCGAGGCGGCTCTTGCCAGTCTCAGGGCTTCAATGACAGAGAGCAGTGCAGTCTCAGTGGAATGTCCGCTCTTGAAACCTGACTGGTTGCTGTCCAGGAGGTTGTTCTGCGTGAGAAAGGAGGTGAGCTGGCTACATACAACACGCTCAAGAGTTTTAGCAATGAAGGGGAGGAGAGATACCCGTCTGTAGTTCTCTAACAGTGCAGGATTAAGAGTGGGTTTCTTCAGTAGTGGGGTAATACGGGCTTTTTTGAAGACTGCGGGAAATGTACCAGTGGTGAGAGATGAGTTGATAATGTGGGTCAGAGTGGGAACAACCGATGGAGAGATGGCCTGGAGAAGATGAGTGGGGATGTGATCTAGCGGGCAGGTCATTGGGTGGTTCGAAGACATGACCTTGGAAACATCATCTTCAGATAGGAGGGAGAAAGAGGGGAGCGAGCATGTGTCGGGGGTTTGGGCGTGATCAAGAGGCGGCGGCGCAGAGAACCGACTGTTGATGGTGGTAGTTTTCTTTATGAAGAAAGATGCAAAATCATCAGCTGTTAAGTCCGATGCAGTTGAGGGGGAAGGCGGGCAAAGAAGAGCAGAGAAGGTTTTAAAGAGAGTACGAGAGTCAGGCGAGTTGTTGATTTTAGCATGGCACTACTGAGTTTTCGCAAAGGAGACATCAGCAGAGAAAGAAGAGAGGAGAGACTGATAGAGACAGAGGTCAGCGGGTTCTTTAGATTTGCGCCACTTTCTCTCAGCAGACCTGAGCGTGGCACGATGCTCGCGGAGAACATCAGATAACCAGGGGGCAGAAGGGGATGCACGAGATGGCCTAGATGTAAGGGGGCATAAGCTGTCTAAGCAGGAGGTAAGTGTGGAGCAAAGAGTGCCGGTGGCGGTGTTAGTATCCAAGAGAGAGAGCTGTTCGGAGGGAGGGAGCGTGGCGGAGACCACAGATATTTATTTGAATGAATTAAATAAGACGTTTCATGTCTATCCCTGAATCAATTCTAATCACGGTTGATATAGGTTATAGAAAGTAATTAGTAATAAGTAATGAAATACTTTTTGGAGAGAGTAATTTGTACAGTAATCTAATTACACTATTGAATATGTAATTAGTAAGACCTTATGTGGCGAGGGGGGCGTGGTTTTGCGAGGTCTGCGCCGAGGGGAGGAGTCGAGAGAAAAACGGCGCGTAAGTAAGTCAAGCACACATTAAGATCACCTGTGTCTCGTTCCAGTGATTGGTGAGGAGACACGTTTTAAGCAGCACGAGAGGACAACAGAGTTCGAGAGAGAACCTGAGAAGCAGTCTCAGGAGCGAGAGGCTGAGAGTGCAAGTCTGAGAGTGCAAGTGCAATTCTGCAGCCAGATGCTATTGAACGTCAGAGACCGTATGCTTCAGGAGAAAGCTGACAGCATCTTGTGGTGCCATGTGCCAGGAGGGCCATACTTTATACTATTGTTTGTTTACTTTGCGTTTTGTGGAATAAATATTCGTCTCAGCCACGCCGACCCCGCCTCCTTTCTTCCCTCATACAACGAACTTACTACACTTTACTACTTAAGCAAAAAGCGGTCTAAATTATTTTATATACACAGGATAGGCTACGTAATATAAACAAGATAAATCAGTACATTCTATCCATTACCTTTTCCAGTATGATAAATGTTTTCTCATTTTTTATTTTATGATTTTACAATATTCCTGGGAGTTTGTTATGTACAGTGTACCGTACACAAAGGTTTTCAAATGACTCCTCTTGGATTTGGACGGCATGAAGCGTTTGGTCCTCCCGGCCTGTGGTGGCGCTGCAGTCATGAGCTCGCATTTCAGTGGAGCAGAAGCAGAGCGTTGTGTTTCCGGGAGCTCGTTCGGCCGCTGGATGAAGCTCAACAGCAACATCCACAAATTCATTTTAGAAACGTAAATATCAAAACTCGGTAAGAAGTTAACACAAGAGCATGAAATAGTAGTTTATCATTGCACTTTTGTATTACAGTAGTTTACTCGCACTTACATGCCTACCGTAGATCACAGGTTTAACTATGAATTTCACCGGCTCGTCGTAATTTTGCACTAAATATATAACATTAAATCCATAACGTATAACAAGAGGAGATGAGTGTATGTTAAATTGTCCACTAACCAAAAATAGTCCAAAAACTACATTCGCCCCACCGTGGTTTTGTTTGAAATATGGAGGATCCAAATAAGATTAAATAGCATTGTGCATGAATCTAGAAAGTATTAATTAAAAATGACTTTATGTTAAAGACATCCATATTTCTTCCTCGGCTTTTACCAATTTCATTCATTATTGATCATGGACTGGAGAAGCACTGTTGTGTTGTTTCACTGTGTAATGTAGTGTAACTGTGTTTGCTGGTTGCGCTTTATTTACTGGAACAGTGTCTGTCTCTCTTTCACAGTGATGTCGGGCCAGAAGCGCTCTTGTGAACCCAGTGGCTCTGTTGCCCTCGGTGCTCCTCCAGAGAAGAAGAAGGGTGGTGAGGATGGAGAGGGAATGAGCACTGGATCAGGAGGAACCACAGCTGTAGAAACCGTCATTAAACTGGGTGGAGGTTCTAACTTGGTGAGACTTTTATTGTCCGGTAATGAATATAGATTATATGTAATATAGAGAATGTGAAGCCCTATGTTGCAGTGGTGCCGCTATGTTGGGAGGATCATACTCCGCTGCTATAAATTTTTTATATGTAATCTACCGTTACTTGTTTTGTATGATGTATGGAGAAATCGAATGTGAAAGAACCAGGGCTTTTCCTGAACGACTCTTAATGCGTAATGCTATTGCAGTTTTAAACACAGCAAGACCGACCTACCATAGTTATATTTCCTAATCGAACAAGAAAAACAAAACACTGCATTGAACACACTAGCAGCCATCCTCCCAAGATGGCGGCGTGACGTTGATGAACAAGCTCTATATATGACTGTTATTTTGTGATGTGATCTTATTCCCCTGCCAATCCAATTGCGTTGTATTTCATTCTTGCAGGAGGAACAGGATATCAAAGCTCTGCAGATCAAAAACAGAAAGTTGGGAGAGGCGCTAGACCAAAGACAGGTACATACTGAGATCTCATATATTTATAGCACAAACACTCATACACTTAAACATGCACTGAAACTCTTTATGTTGTATTGATGTAGGTGATAGAGGATGAACTAAGAGAGAGAGTCGAGAGGTTGGAGACACGTCAGGCGACAGATGATGCCAGTTTGTTGATTCTTAACAGATACTGGAACCAGGTAATTATTCAGTTGACAAATTTAAACTCTGTTAATTTAAAATAAATGTAATCCCAATCTTTGTGGTTCTCTTACCTTTCTAGTTTGACGAAAATGTGAAGTTAATTGCACGTCACAATGACCAATCAGGCAGCGAGCCTGTGGAAAGCCAACCCCCGGAAGGGCGGAGTTTAAAACCAGGCACACCAGAACCAGATGGAGACTCAAATCCGGAGAGAGCAAAAGACAGAGGTGTGAAATGGAACCGAGCAGCATAACCAGGCATATTCACCACTGGCATGAAGTGTTGGTATGAAGTGAATGTATTTTTTTTGTGCAGGTCAGGGAGAGGGTGTGAGTTCATTTCTGGCCACACTGGCCAGCAGCAGCAGTGAGGAGATCGAGGCGGCGCTACAGGAGCGGGTGGAGTCCAGCTGCAAGCAGGCAAACCGTGTGGTTGAAATCTATGAGAACCTGAAGAACACAGTAGATCAGCTGAAGAAGAACCTGGAGTCTGGCGCAGGTGAGAGACTCTGAACACCAACACATACATCACAACACTCTCCTGCATGCACTGATACTATTTGATACTATCTGCCTTCAGTTCATTCTGTACAAATGATTTTATTGTGCGATTTTTTGTCAGGTGGCAGTCTCTGGGATGTCGCTGTCCGGCTCAACACCCTTCTGGCTAGTGAGAATGAACGTCTCCGTCAGCTGACAGATGGTCTCCAGCAGAAGCATAGTCACATGACCAGCGAGGTTGGTGTTTGATTCGTTGAATGTTTTTCTGTTTGTCATAATGAGTGCTCACAGTGTGTATCTGTGTTTAGTCCCGTTCGTTGGGCCGTGCGGCAAACCGTGCAGATAACCGAATCAGTGAGCTGCAGGCTCTTATAGAGGAGCTCCAGTGGGACATGGAGAAGATCAGACGAAGAGAAAATCGCCTCAACACTCACCTTGCAGAGGTGCTGGAGAGGGTAAGTGTCGATGCGAAGTTGGATACAACGTTATATTTTTGTTGTAATGGAATTTGGCTGATGGTTTTATTTGTGTATGTGCTCTTTCATCATAACCAGGTGAACAGTACAGGCTACAAAGTGTGTGGTGAAGCAAGCAGTGTTTGTGGAACTATCACTATCAACAAAAGGAAGGTAAAAAAATCTTACATAAATGTTTGCATGAACGTGGTAGAAATGTTTGCACAGTAAGCAAGCCATTTTCCACATTTTGCATTTAGCCTTTAAGCAAGGCTAAATATTTTTAGAAAATTCTGTGAAATCTGTCCTAAAGATCCATCTTTACTTTTTTATTTTTTGTTTTTTTTATTGTGCATTCCAATTAATATAAATCAAACTGCAGTTGGCTTGTTTTGATTTAAGCCATAAGAACTAAAAAACAAATACAGATAGCTAACACAATAAAACATTATGAAAAACATGATTTCTGAAAAAAAGTAAAAACGGAGTTATATCATTCATTTGTCATTTCTATCTTTTCCGCCTTAGAAATATATTCATACATCAGAGATAGCAAGTTTTACAAGTGACACGAAAGAATTAACTAAGTGTTTGATGTTGTTGCTAATAGTGTTTAGCGGGTGTTTGACATAATGTTGTTCTTAACATTGATACATAATCAAACTTTTCCCCTTGTTAGTTTGAGGAGATGAACAGTGAGCTGGAGGAGAACAGGGAGCTTGCGGAGAATCGGCTTGGTGAACTCCAGAAACTCCAACAAGACCTGCAGACGGTTTACCAGGAGAACAATAACATGAAGGTAAAATGCATTCATTTGTTTAGATCTACCTCAAGACCTTGCAAGATATTTTTATCAAGCAATGGCAAGGTAAAATCTGACAGTCATCTTGGAAATTTACAGCTCCACACAGATTATAGTGTTGTTTATAATTATAAATCAAATTAATAAATGCTGATTAACCTTACAGGATTGTTTTATGAATTAGGCTTGTAGATTCTTTGCAGTCAGATTGATGGTTCTCACTCATTGAGAGAGAAATGTTGTGTGTCTGTCAGGTGGAGTTGTTGTCCAGGGCTGAGGAGGTGGCCAGAGAGAGCGCCGAGTATCGCTGTCTTCAATCTCAGTTCTCAGTGCTCTATAATGAGTCTCTAGTGCTGAAATCTCAGCTGGACGAGACCAAAGCACGGCTTAATACGACCAGGACCGCCCGTCTGCGCCAGCTGGACCACATGGAGGTACTGACCCCTCACATCCATATATGCTTATGTTAATATACCTAAAAGAACAGTACTGCTGGTAAATGTTATTGAACTCAAAGCTTTTGGAAAGCACATTAATATCCTGCTAACCAACCAGTTTGAACTCCTGAAGACACAATACACTTTTTAAAAATGACAAATATATTCAAATTTTACTGTGTAAACACTGTTCTTTATGTATACAGTTAAAGGGACAGTTCACCCAAAAGTAGTAATTCTGTCATCATTTTCCTGTCACGCTGAAGTTTTTCCAAATCTGTATAAATGTTTTTGTTCTGATGAACACTGCGAAAGATATTTGGAAGAATGCTTGTAATCAAACAGTTCTTGCCCACCATTGACTTGCGTAGTAGGAAAAATGACAGTGGTAGTCAAAAGTGCCCCAGAACGGTTTGCTTTCCTACATTCTTCAAAATATCTTCTTTTGTTTTCAACAGAACATAGACATTTATAATTTATAAAGCAAATTTCTCCTACTGTGGTAGTCAGTGGGTTTCTTGATTAATCTCTGATGTGTTTTAGAATGATGAGGTTTCACTGCAGCGTAAGGTCCGTACTGAAGTGATTCAGCTGGAGGACACGTTAGCACAGGTGCGCAAGGAGTACGAGATGCTAAGGATCGAGTTTGAGCAGACGCTAGCTGCTAATGAACAAGCAGGTAACCTCCCTCAATTTCTAATGATGCTCGGGTCAGTATTTGAATGATTGAACTTCTTCGCTCTTGTCTTAGGTCCTATAAACCGTGAGATGCGACACCTGATCAGTACCCTGCAGACTCATAACCAGCAGATGAAGGGAGAGGTGGTTAAATATAAGATTAGACTGAGAGAGACTCAGCAGGAGCTCAACCAGGTGAGAGCAGAAACTTCACCGTGAAAAAGTGAGATGTTGTTTCAGGCTAAAGGTGAGCACTTGCTGAAGTTTCCATTGGTCTGTTGTAGCTCCGTGTTGCCAAAGGCAATGCTGCAGTCCAGTCGCAGTCAAGCACAGAGGTGGATGTAAAGGAAGAGACCACCTCCCCAAGTACACCAGCCCCGACTAGTGATATCACTGTGAAGACGGAGCCAGATAGCGGCTCGGCCACACCCAGTACTACTGGTACAGATCTTTTCATTATTCATAATAACTCAATCCTTCAGTGTTTGTTCCTACTTGATGAGTTTTGGTCTTTTCTCATCAGGTGTGACGGTTAAGATTGAACCAGGTACAGAAACAGAGGCTGTGGTGAAAGACGAGGAGAAGGAAAAAGAAAAGGAGAAAGAGAAGGAAAAGGAGAAAGAACAGAGGGAAAAAGAGAGGGTGACACGGGGTGGTCCCGGAGGCGGAGCTGTGAAAGAAGAGAGAGAGAAAGCCGGCAGCAGCAACCAATCTGAAGATCTTGTGGCTGAACGCTGCGCTGTGATTGGAGGACCAAAACGCAAGGAGATAGAGCAGTTGAAAATAATGAGAGCAGAGCTTAAGTAAGTTCTACAGCATGTGATATTTATAATGATTGCTTTATTGACCAATGTGAAATAGATTGTAATGATACAGTGATGATGCAGGAAAGCTCAAGAATCTCAGAGAGAGATGAAGCTGTTGCTGGACATGTATCGCTCTGCTCCAAAAGAGCAACGAGACAAAGTACAGCTGATGGCAGCGGAGAAGAAGACGAAGTCAGAGGTGGGTAGACGTGATCAGTCACATGATTTCTCAATATGTTAAGCATACCACCCGTAGATACAGTGTATATACATAGATGCCTCAAATGTGGGTGCACAACAGGATGCTGCAGTGTGACTTCAAGTAATTTTTGTTTGTCTTTAATGTTCCTATAAAAAGCGATGAGAAATGATGACCTGTTACAGAACTAAAAACGTAACATTCAGATAAATCGATACAGTTACTAAATCATCATTTTCAAAACTTTGTCTTTGTTCATAATATTATTGATAGTAATTAATAAAAGAAGCAAGTTAATATGCGTGTGTGCATTTTGTTGATCTGTGTTTGCAGGCAGAGGAGCTCCGCCAGAGGGTTCGAGAGCTGGAGGAGCGGGAGAGGAGAGAGGGAAAGAAGATGGCTGATGAAGAGGCTCTGAGAAAGATCCGTTCAGTGGAGGAGCAGATCGATATTCTCAATAAGAAACTCTCTCTCGCTAAACAGGTGCGGCTCTGATTGTAAATTGTACTGACACTGAATCTGTGCTGTTAGGCTTCCTGTAAAGAATGTCAAACATTGTTCTGAAACATCAGATGAAAACTCTGAATCTCTCTTCTCCTCAGGAGGAGGACGCGCTGCTGAGTGAGATGGATGTTACCGGCCAGGCGTTTGAGGACATGCAAGAGCAGAACATTCGTCTGATGCAGCAGCTCCGAGAGAAGGACGATGCCAACTTCAAACTCATGAGTGAGCGCATCAAATCCAACCAGATCCACAAACTCCTCAAGGAGGAGAAAGAGGAGCTGGCCGACCAGTTGCTTACACTAAAAACACAGGTTAGTTGGTTAGACCCTTTTATGATGCTTATGTTTTAAGATTTAATGTATTGTAATGAGGCAATTAAATGGTTTGTCTTAAATTGACTGTTCACCCAAAAATGAAAAAATGTTTATAATTTTTCTTACGCAAAACACAAAAGGAGCTATTTTGAAGAAACTTGGTAACCGAACAGTGTCGGCCACCATTAACTTCTATTGTATGGACACTAAACCAATGCAAGTGAATGGGCGCTGGTTAACAACATTCTTATATCAAAATATATTTTTTTGTTTTTTTGCGGAAGACAGTCATACAGGTTTGAAATGACAAGAGGGTGAGTAAATGATGACAGAATTTTCATTTTTGAGTGAACCATACCATCACTTAAAGGCGAACATCTGTACGGTATCGCTAAAGTTTGGCTTGTTTGTTTCTTTGCTATATTGTACAATGTTTTTATTTTGTCATATTATGATTTTCAGGTTTCCTGATTGTTTTGTGTGGAAGGCTTTGCACAGTTCACTCTGTATGTCTCATGTACTCTGTTTTTAGGTTGATGCTCAGCTCCAAGTTGTACGAAAGTTGGAGGAGAAAGAGCGCCTCCTGCAGGGCACCATCAGCGCTGCAGAGAGGGAGCTTGCTCTGCGTACACAAGCATTAGAGATGAACAAACGCAAGGTACTCTAACATTTACAAACAGTTACATGTGACAAATTAACATTTACAAACAGTTACATGTAACAAATTAACATTTACAAAAAGTTACATGTGACAAAGTACATGCAGTTTTACCAACCATATTAACAATGGAAAATAAGCTCTTGATTAGGGCTTTCAAATGATTAAACGCATCCAGAATAAAAGTTTGTTTACATAATATATGTGACCCTGGACAACAAAACCAGTCTTATGGGTCAGTTTTTGAAATTGAGATTTTTACATAATCTGAAAGCTGAATAAATAATAACTTTCTATAGATATATGAGTTGTTAGAATAGGACAATATCTGGCTGAGATACAACCGTTTAAAACTCTGGAATCTGAGAGCGCAAAAAATCAAAATATTGAGAAAATTGCCTTTGAAGTTGTTAATAAGGGGCACTGTGGCAGACCATCCACTCACAAAAATAAAGTTTTTATATATTTAAGGTAGGAAATTTACAAAATATCTTCATGGAACATGATCTTTACTTAATATCCTAATGATTTTTGGCATAAAAGAAAAATCGATAATTTTGACCCACACAATGTATTTTTGTCTTTTACTAAAAATGTTCCCGTGCTACTTAAGACTGGTTTTGTAATCCAGGGTCACATATGTCTGTTTATTCTGCATATTAATTTTGTATTTATAAACACAAAACGCACACATGCATATATATTTAGAAAATATTTAGATACCAATCATTTAAATGATATATAAACGTTTAGTAATTTTTAGGGCTGTCAAACGATTAATCGTGATTAATCGCATCCAGAATAAAAGTTTGTATTTACTTAATATATGTCGGTGTACTGTGCATATTAATTTTGTATTTATGAACACATACACATAAATGCATACATTTAAGAAAAATATAAAATAACAATTAATAAATGTTTATTTAGAATTTAATTATTGGTAATTATATATTAATACATTTAAATATTTCCTAAATATATAGGCAAGTATGTGTATGTTTTGTGTTTATAAATACTAAATTAATATGCAAATTTCACAGATATATATTGTGTAAACACAAACTTTTATTCTGGATGCGATTAATCACGATTAATCATTTGACAGCCCTAGTAATTTTTATACTTTATATTTTTCTTAAATATATACATGTATGTGTTTATAAATACAAAATTAATATGCACAGTACACAGACATATTATGTAAACACAAACGTTTATTTAGGACACGATTCATCGTAATTTAATTGTTAGACCGCCGTAATCCTAACATTACCTTTAATTGTACATTTATCCATTTGATCAGTATCAGTGCGTTTCATGAGGATGACCTCTGTGTTGCTAATGCAGTGCCAGTTGAGCTACATGAACACATTACACATTAGCAAAACACTACATATCGCTGCTGTCCATCTGAAGGCTTGTTTTTTTCCATATTTTGTGTTTTTTATTTCTTGCCATAAATCATTTATTAGTCACCCTTTATGTTTTGCAAATATCTAACCAATAAAAAGCATCAAAAAATTCCTAGCAGCTTTGACTGTATTTAAACACTGTATTTAATCATTTCAAAAGGCCAGTGTTTTTTCCATTCCCTGAGGTTTCGGAAGGACAGTGACGACATACTCCTTACATAAGAATTAAAGGGGCGCTGAAAGTTCTTTTGATTTCTTCCTGTATTAGGCTCAGGAGTCAGTGTCACTCTCCGAGGACGTGCGAGCTCAGTTGGAAGTGGTGCAGCAGAGGTTGGTTGCTGTCCGAGAGGAGGTGATCGAAAACAGCATCTCCCGTGAGAAAGAATCCTTCAATGCCCGGCGGGCACAGGTGTGTGCACACTGAAGACACTGTGGATTTAACAGGGTTGAATCTGTCATTCTCAGATCTGTATTTTGAAATTGGTATATGTGATGTCTCTTTTTTCTGATTAGGAGGATATATCCAAGCAACGCAGGAAAATAGAGAAGGCCAAGAAACCCGCAGAGAACATTCGCAATGGAGACGAGATCCTGAATGAGGAAATAAACGAATACAAGGTCATTGATGTTGTCTATTTGTATGGGTCACCAGATGTTTATTATTGTTCAAATAGCTTCACGTGTCTTTTTCTGTTACAGGCCCGGTTGACGTGTCCATGCTGCAATTCACGTGTAAAGGACGCTGTTTTGACCAAGTGCTTCCACGTTTTTTGCTTCGAGTGCGTGAAGACACGGTATGACACCCGCCAGAGAAAATGCCCGAAATGCAATGCTGCTTTTGGTGCCAACGACTTCCATCGCATCTACATTGGATAAGCTCATGATTCACTTTAGCCGAATCTGATTGGTTCTGTGGGCAGAATCAGCTCAGTTAAACATTCCGTTTCATTTGCTCTACAGAAAGAAAAACAAAGTGTTCATGCGGTAGATATGCAAGCGCTGGTTTAACTGAACTAACCCGGTTACATTCCACAGGCTTGTTTTAGCCAACAACATAGAAGCTACTTGTTTAAACTGCCTAGAACCACATCTGCCATTCCACCTCTACTTTGCATTTTCTACCCACAATCAAACTGAGCCAATGAAAATACATCTATATAAGTGAGATAGTCTTTATAGACTCATCGAAAAGTAGCTAAACTGGGAAATAGTTTATTGGGGTTCAGTTTGCATATGGACAGCTGGTTTTGTAATTTATGCGATGTTTACTTTTTCATTTTTGACTGTTTACTTGTGATGGTTGTGCAACTGCTTCATTTATTAAATGTAGAAACTAAATGTGATTTCCTTGTGGTACTTTATTGCAACACTTAAAATTCATTTATCTGATGTTTTTTTCTTAGACAGTACACTTATAACAGGAATATTACTCCTGGGGTGCTTATAAAAAAAGTACACATCATAAAATAGTAGGTTATATTTATTAAATTGGGTGGTATATATACCAAATAAAAACGTTTACATGTTACATCTGAATTTTCTTAAAAAAAATCAGAATGCTAAATGCTCGTAAGCACAATGTTATTTGTTTGTGTAGCTATTTTATATTATGTTTTTTACAGGAACAGACAATGAAAAGTTTTTTTGAATTGTGATTGATCGCCTTCCCTGTTGACAAACCAGCATGCTGGTTAGGTAGGTTTTAAAGCCTGGCTGGTTTGTGCTGGTCATGTGCTGGTTTAAACTGGTCGTGAGCTGGTTTAGGAGCAACTTAAACCAGCTCAGGACCAGCTTAAACCAGCACAAACCAGCTACCGTGCTTCAAAACCTACCTAACCAGGCATATGCTGTTTTTTTCAACGGGTTTTCATGAACTTGCAACCAAATTAGCCTGTTATTTTATAACTGCAATATTTAATTTGAACGTTTTTTTGCCCTTGTGTACCCTTAATGTAAAGAAACATGCCCACATTAGGTCTGCACCCCTTACCGCGATCATTCTGAGATATTGGCACTACACGATCCGCGCGTTAAGGCATTTGATTTCTGACTGTACTGTCGCGTTGTTTGCCGTGTAAACGGGTTTCTCTTGCTCTGTTCTGTTGAATGACAGATATTCAGGGGGCGGACACATAAGTTACCCGAACCCGAATTACCCACCGTACTGAACCTTTCCTCGTGCACTTATGTGGAGCTCTTCACACGCGATATCCATACAGACACTCACAAACTAGAACTTTAATTGTGGATGTTTGTCAAAAAACTAAACATTTTCTGGAAACCGTCTACTTTTGCGCGTTTTAAAACTGTCGGTCTTATTGTGATTTTGGTACGATACCATATACAGTCATCGAGGAGCTATTTATAAACGCCCTTTGCTTGCTCGCGCTGTTACAGGAGTCATAGCTCCAGATAGATAGACAGCAAATGACTAAGTTATAAAGTTAGATATTCAGCGGTGTATGGAAACGAACTTACTTTGTTATTGTTCTTTCACGATTGAAAGATTTACAGTCCTTGCCTGAAGGACTAATCGAATCCGTGTTTTACATTTTGGCACTTACTGTAAAATATTGTATCTTTCTTTGAGTCACGAGTGTTAAAGGATGTCGTTTCTCAACTGTGCATCAAGAAATTCGCAAAAGCTGCTAGTTTTGGGCGTTTTCCTTCTGGTTCGTTCAGTTTTGTGTCATGAGGAGCACAAAGCTGGTTCTTATAATTTTGGGTCTATTATTATGGAGCCTCTGGATGGGCTGAGAAAATACGCGGAGTCTATTGTTGGCACCCACGCGCTTCAGATTGGTTTTGAGGTAAACTAGATTTTGTTCATTTATTATTTGATGTACATATTCTGCAAAAATAACCTTTTTGCTCGGATGCTGATCTTTCCTAGCCCAGGAAACCAGATGTCTCTTTGGTTTCATCACAGCTTTCGTTTTCATTTTCCTAACTGTGTGCGTCAAAAGTTTAACCTAAAATCCCAAATTAAAGCGAACAAAAATGTGACAGTTCTTGTATAAAGAAGCTATACAACGTATGTGGATATACGTATAGCCCTGATCATTTTTTCATTTTTTTCATAACTGGCACAGTTTAAGACAATAGGTGATATGGAATTCCTGAGGAGAAGCAGTCTTACTTTGCTTTCAGATCAGTCGCATTTATGTTCTTTTATGAATGCTATTTCTGATTTCTGATGAACCTTTTATATGTGCACCTCTTCTCCAATGAATGCATAAACTTTGGTATGTGGTATTTATTGTTCTCTTTCCATCTTTATCCCTCTCTCATCTTGCCCCCGAACCTGCTAATCCTGTAACCCCTCGACTCATCCTTTGCCCTGATTTCATCTGCTCATGTTCCCCTCACCCGACTCTACCCCACCTCTCTTTGACCCAGAATGCTGTATTGTACCTTGACTCAGTGTTTGGTCCAGAGAACGTCTATTCTGTCGCTATGGTAAGAACAAGTAAAAGTCATTTATCAGAGATGTCAAAGCAGCCACACGGGTTGATTGATGCGCTTGTCTGGACATGCATACCGCTCTTGTGTGAAAGCAGCAACTGGTGCTGAACAAGGGCCAAAACAGGTGCACAAGTGTTTATTCTGTGGCTCACACCCAGAGGGCCAAACAATGCCTCTTTTGTAAAATGAGTCGCTGTTTACCTATTGGCTCCTTTCATGACACTTATTCTGTGTAAATAGAAGATTGTTTGTGTGTCAGACACTGCATCCACTTTCAAAAGAGTGTTTAATCAATCAGGATTAATGTACGTGTATGGCCGCATGTGCACGAGGGGGCGCTTGGCCAGCTGGCATTCTGGCAGCTTTGCTTGTACACGGACAAACTTATGTGCTCCCAGCGAACAAACTATTAAAGGGATACTCCACCACAAAAGGAAAATTCTGTCATGAATTACTTCCCCTGAAGTCATATGATAACCCTAAGACCTCCGTTCATCTTCGGAACACAAATTAAAACACTTTGGTGAGGTTCAGGAGCTCTCAGACTCCCCCCAGACAGCAACTTAACCCAGATAGCACAATCCATCTGGTTTACGTCTATTTGACGTCTGCATTTACATCTGCAAGACATCTGCAATACATAGTTTGCTCATCTGCAATACGTCTCGGAGATGTCTGAACGTCTGTAATACGTCTGCTAAAGATGTGGAGATCTGCTGCATAAAAACATCTGCTAAACATCTTAGAAAGAGCTGCTTTACATCCATTCTAAATCATAAACATCTTACAGACATCTTCTAGATGTCTATATGACGTCTGACAGCAGACATCTCCGAGACGTATTGCAGATGAGCAAACAATGTATTGTAGATGTCTTGCAGATGTAAATGCAGACGTCAAATAGACGTAAACCAGATGTATGTTCTATCAGGGAATCGACATTGAAAGCGCAGAAAGTGAGTGAAGTCATCACTGAAATAGTCCATGTGACTCCAGCAGTTCAGTCTGTCATTTACTTTTTTGCGTGCAAACAAACAAAAACAACCAGTTCATTCAACAATTTCCAGACTTCCACATCAATCTCCAACGTGCGCCCCGAAGACCACGTGACTAGGGATGTAACGATTCACGATACTGATATCACAGTACAATTTTCATTTTTTTTTACAAAATGAGTTCAATTAGAAACTAACAAATGCCCTTTTATTATTTCTCAAATGCTGCACATTTCTTTGTAAAATAAAAATATCTTTAATGTCCAATAACAACTAAATTGCAATTTTAAAACCAATTCCAAACCAAATAAGACTTTGTCTGTGCTTTTCCTAACTTAAAAACCTTTTTTTTTCAAAATATCAGCATAGGTTTACCAAGTTTACAGTAAACACAGCGGCCCCTGCTGTTCAAAACATGCATTGGGATTAATCTTAACTGACTTGAATCGTCACACATATTATAATAGATTTTTCACCGGCTCACAGTGAATTGTTATATCCCATGTGACACAATAAGAAATTAGGTAAGGATACCCAATGATCCAGAAGACACCATCAGGGAGCGCGAAAGTCTCAGATTTGATCTGAAACGCTACCTCTTAAGTTTTCAAACTAAAACGGGATCTGTAGTGTTTCCAAAAGTCTGTTTTCAAGGGTCGAAAACTCTGGAGTAGTTTGGGCGCCTGGCGTAACCAAAGCAAAAGTTATGCGTTTTAAAACGAAAACGCACTAGTGTAAACGCCACCTAACTCAACTTTATTTATTTACCTAAGAAATACCTAAACTTTTTTAGTTTAAATAACTTCAAATAGCCTAATCTTTAAGCCGTCTTAGAAGTCTGTTGAGGCCTTAAAGGAAGTTCGGGAAGTCCTAGTCAAATTTTGTGTAAACTTATAACTATTAATTATTATTGCATGGCTCTCTGAAATATTCTTTTCTGATTGGTCAATCATGGCATTCTGCTAAACTGTAAGCAAATACTTGAATGTGGTTTCAGAAACCATTTTATGACACTGTGCTACTTCTATACCTTTTCATGACACTGCATTCTTTTTTCTTACTATATCAAATCATTTTAACTCATCAGTATTTCATGTCTACTTTTCCTTTTATGGTAAGTATGTAATGTGCAAGATAATGTGCAGTCAGCCAGTCACTACTGCAAAATACAGACTGATCACACTGTCTGGGTCTATTTTGCGATAATGAGGTGCTGACTGCACATTATTTGTTTTATCTCACATGCATTGTGTCAATACAGTAAGTTAAAAGGAGTCTTGGTTAATGATCAGTGATCTGTGAGTTCTCCATTGAGTTAAAATAGACCGCCTCCACCCCCTTTTCTTTTCCGTCTTTTTCCATTCAGTTTGTTGAAATGTTGCTGAAGTTGATCGCTGAAGGAGCTGCCAGTGGACTTAATGTTATCGCTGTCTATGTGTCAGAGATTCTCAGAGCCACAGGAGTGAGCGGTGAGTGAAAGTCATTTCTCAGTGTCGTGGTTGTATATATTGGAAGACCTGTGTTTAAACTCACATGTGCATGTAAATCGGTATGCAATGCACATTCAAATGCAGACCTTGCGTAACTAGTGAGGTCAGGTTTGGTCGAGGCATGACAATGTATGTTGTTATTATTGCCACTGAAGGCTACTGTTACATAAAAGAATCTGTATGTGACTAAATGATACATTTTAAAGAACAGCATGAAGAAAGAAAAGTTGTATTGTCAATTATGGGCCTGTATAGATAACATATAAAGTCCACACTGAATCTGCACTCACAGAAAGATTACATTAATTCTACACGGTGCAAACCGTTGTGTGTGTTTATTAACATTTAGCAAATCTGATTATGTGTTGCAGTACAATATGATGGCAGTACTGTCAAGGTATTTAACCTTTTAAAACTGTTCCAGATTTTCCACAAAAGCAACACAGAAGTGAAGATTTATGTCAACACATCAGTAGAACCCGTAATGCTTAGCAACGCCCTAGCAACCACATGTCCACAGCCTAGCATAGGACCTAGGTCTCTGGCAAACACCTGTAACATCTTAGGAATGGCAAAGAAACTGTATAACTGTGTTTCTCAACCCATGGAGAGCTGCACATTTTGCACACGGCCCTTGTCTGACACATCTAATTGAACACATTAGTGCATGGGTATAGACATGATTATGTGAACTGGGGGTGTGCATAAAGGAGGTGTCCACAATGTGCAGGAGGCATTGCTAAGATGTTATGAGTGGTTGCTGCTTGCTTGCTACAGCGTTGTGTCTTCTAAGTGATTTCTAGGGTGATTTTTTTGCTTCACTTTTATAGTTCCAGTACAAAAGAAAAATTTAGTTGTAAACTACAGTGTACTTGAAAGTATACTTTTATAAACTGAGTTGTATTGAAATAGTACACTTTCAAGTAGGTACATTGATAGTACACTTCCTACGTAAAGTATACCTTAATTGAGTCAGAGTTATTTTAGTTTTGAATTTAGTTTTATTCATATTTTGAATTAGCTTTTATTTTTAGATTTTTAGTTAAAGTTTTAGCAATTTTAGTATATGCTTCTTGTCGTTTATTTTTAATGTTGCTATATAATATTAATTAATGTTTATTTTGGTTTTTGTTTATTATTATAATTTTACTGCTTTAAACTTACTTCAGTTTATTTTTGAGGCATTTACATTTTTCCTTGAGTTAAGTTTTTCCCCCAAAAAAATTGATTTCAATAAACAGGAACGTTTTCAAAGTCTTAATTTTAGTAAACTAAAATAACCTTGAATTGAGTATACTTGATAGTAAAATGAACTTTTTTCTAACTGTAGCATTTAAATCAAAAAGCAATATCCGGCCCACCCACCACTCATTGGCCTACTGTGTGGCTTATCACGCACGCACAATAATAGACAAAGTCCTCTTAGTCTGGCATTGTTTTTTCATTTACTTTTTTCAGTGAATTCCATTTGAACATTTGTTTCTTCTGTGTGTGTCCTCATCATTTATAGAGACGATATCAATCCCTCATTTCACCACCGAGGGTGTGTCTGCTGTGATCAAATGGGCACTGCTGGCTCTGATTGGCTACTCGATCCTGTCCGTGGTGCTTCGGGTCACCGTAGCGCTTGTACGGCGAGTGTTTTGGTTGCTCAAAGTGATTTTAGTCTTGTGGCTCTTTGTGCGGATCGTCAGTGACCCTTCTGCCTCCACCGAACTTATTGCAATGAGACTGACTCTACTGGTGCTCATCTGCGCTGTGATTGGAATCGTCACGAGCAGCACCGGCGGGAACGGAGCCGGTCTCGAGAAGAGAGTCAGAAGCCTGGAGGGAGAATTCAAAATGGAAAAAAGAAAAACCGAGTGATAAGCGGAAACGCCGGAGGATGAACACAGACTCATGAGAACTTTATTTGTCTGATCTTGTCTGTTGTCTCTGTATTTTGTGATGAGCTGTTTGGGCACTTAAGCCAGTTAAATAGGTTTAATGTAAAGAAAGCAAAATACAAAGCTACTGCTCTGTGAATTATATTTATGGTCATTGCGTGCAGACAGAGATTCGTTCAGGTTTGTCACACAAACAGAGGGTGTGTATAGCAGTGTGTGTACGTACCATTGAGTGGATTATATATTTGAACATACTTTGTCCTGAAATGAACAAACTGTCCTGCATATGACTACGATTCTACTATATGCAGTAGCCTACATGTACTGTATGCAGTAGATATAGCAAATATCAAACCAATGCTTTACACACTTTCTGTGTACTAACAATATTTTTATATCTATTGCTTTTCGACACAAAATCTAACAAATGACTAAACGAATTTGTCTTTAAAATGACTGTCAGGTGGTTTAGAACGGTACTGCTTAATATCATGACATTCATACATTTTTAGGTGACCCAAGTGTCCAAGTAGGTACGATTGTATTTGTCTATACTGAAAGACATCACATAATGATGATAATATTGCCATACAAATGTGTGCGTATTGTATTGTTGTATACAGAAATAGCCTACAATAAATTATGTAAATGTATGTAGATCAATGACAAATCAGGATAAAGTGCAAGAGATGCAGATGATAAATAATGTATCTGAGGTTGTTGTACATGGGGTCCTCTGGTTGACGGTTGTCTTCTGCTACCTTCAAATGACAAATGAACTGCTTTGTGATCTTGATGTGAAGCTACTCATCGGCAAATTAAGTAACATATTGTCATTCACAGGAAAGTGATATTTTGTTTAGAAAAACATTCATGCTATTAATGTGTCATTAAATGAAAGGTCTCATGAGAATAAATGGGATCTATTTCACTATAACATAGGTGGATGAATATATCTTTGAATATGTAAAGTTACAGAATGTA
The DNA here is from genome assembly GCF_024868665.1 of Triplophysa rosa. Taxonomy (NCBI): domain Eukaryota; kingdom Metazoa; phylum Chordata; class Actinopteri; order Cypriniformes; family Nemacheilidae; genus Triplophysa; species Triplophysa rosa. The sequence goes on from NC_079902.1 coordinate 6,080,210, forward strand.
TCTCTGTTAGTTTTCAAGTTAAATGGATATTAATTACAATAGTGTAGTTATGATATATAGCCAGAAGATGGCGCTGTTCTTTCATCGCGCATTAACACCATTCAAAATAAAGACTTGAGGTAAATTCAATGATTTGCAAGTCATGCATGAATACCCATGATCATGTTTCGTTTACATGCCAACTTTTATCATTAAGTATTATAGTGATGTTACCATTAAAACTAAAATATTCATCATAGGATCAACAGGGTTTATATAATTATATATTTTGTAAAAATAATCTTTATTCTACACCTTCTCTCTTAAACAAATCTGACGTCACTTGGCTGGTCACACCCTTTTTCATGTAATCACCTCACCTAAACGTTTTACTGCTTCTGATTTATCTTCTTTCTCAGTTGTAAATCTGAAGCACAAAGCAGGAATTTCATCTGAAAGGTCTGTGGGTTTTTCAGGATATGTGATCATTCATTTGAATGATGTGCTCAAACAAGTGCAAGCAAGGATTAGATGCCCTAACATGTTTTGTGGTTTGAAAGACATGCAAAGGCTGTCGGAAAATATAGACATTGTGTATCCTTTTGGGGTAGATAAGGTACAAAACAATTCTGTTTAATGCTAGAATGTTTTTGTTCCGACAGTAAATACGAATTTTGTTAAGAATTCCAATAATATTTAATAATCTTGGGTGACATCAATTGATGTATGCTGTCTGTGATGGATAAAATAGAAGTTAAATAAAAGATGCAGTTAGATTAAAACTTCCCTATATATTAGGCTACTGTACTTCACTGAAAAGAAAAAAACAGTTGTATTTACTTATTTTTTGGTTTAATTTACTTATTGTTTGCACACAGATTTCTAAAGTAAAATTTTATGTATATTTACTTGTAAAAAAAATTAACACAAAAAATTGAATCCTACTGTTTTTCAGTGTTGTTAGGGCTTATCATTTTGCAAATGTATGCCATAACTACAATTAGATAGCTATAATTCCTAAAAAAAATCCAAAAATTTTAATTAGCAGTTTAATATAACTTATGAGTAACATGAATAAATATTAACTGCATAAAAAATCTGCAAGATGCCATGATACTATTTTGAATCTACATCAACTACCGATTTGTTAAGGAATATATTATTTTGTGAGTCTATATAATTGTATAAGTTTGTGAATAACATAGTTCTGACAGTCTCAATCTTATCATTCACTTTGCATCAGAGAAACATTATATTTGAACATAACCTTGGAACTTCAAATAAGCAAGCAAACCACAGAGAAAAGTACTGAACACAAAAAAATAACAGATGAACTGGGATATAACAGATAAAACTGTGTCTGCATATAAAGCAGTGCTTGAATTAAGGAGGGAGATCCAGGACCCCCAAGGCATTAGGGACCCCCATTAGAAACAGACAGATAGATTTATTTCACAAAATATAATGACAAATCTAAAATTTGTGCTGATAAGATATGGTAAATATTGCAAAATATTTACAATAATTAATAAGTATATTTTGCAGGCGACTTTTTGTCTCTTTAAAAATGAAATTGACCTGCTTCCTTTAATTGCCATTTTGAGTCTCCTGCTTTGTCACTATTCATATCTAGTTCTACCGCAAGTCGTTTAAAAGAAGAATATTGCATGCAGCACTGCATGAATGCAGAAATAAAAATGAATGCAAAATAAAGACATCAGTGTTCCTCTTCTCTGAGAGTAGACTGATCAAATACACAACAAGATTTTTTTTGGGTATTTCACATTTTATGTACAAGTCACAAAACTGTGCATGTAAATACAAAAATAAAACAAAAATTACATAAAACATACAAGAGTGAGATAAATAAATACAATGATACCATCAGCTCCATTGATAATAACTGCATTGTTATTAACTTTAAAGGCTATAATATAAGTGAAGGTATCCTTTAACTCCTAAATAAAAACAGCCTTCATGGTGGTTCTTAATGTGCAATTGTAATTTTGCAGGGTAAACCAAAGGGACGCGTTTTGTGGGGGGTAACTAAACATTACGGGTTCCTTCCCTCTTTTTTAACAGAAGCACTCCACCTGGATTACAAAGTCAGACCTGTATGACATGAAATACTATTAAATGAATGTGATCATGATAAAGGCAGAATGCATAACCCATAACGCCTACTGCTTACACTTCCTTTATGAAGTCAGAACTTCATTTACTCCAGGCATTCAGTTCTGAATAAGCAACACGAGTCTGTACAAGTGTCCTGTGACTGCTCACATCCATTGCGTATGTGTTTACAACAAAGTATAAAGAAAGCCACTGAAGTGACTTTTGTGTTTGCTTGAGCTCATATGCCAGCTGGGCCATTCACTGGACGATCTGAGGCATTTCACTCCATGCTTTGGCCTTCTTCTTGGCTAAGGCCATCCAGGGGGGCTCATCTTGGGCTAGCGGTGCAGCGGATGGGATAGCAGCTCTCTTACTCTCCTTCTCCACCATTTCAATCGAGCAGAACACTGTTCATTCAGAAATAAAATACAAGTTTGATTCTGAAATACTGATTTTAGAATGTGGATTTTTTTACTGACAGTAAATCAAATATCCTGTAGGGGGCAGACTTTTACAGATGTAAATCATGAAAGCCTCACCCTCCTGCTTTTAAAAGCTTAACAGCGTATTTTGTGACTTTGCAGGTCAGTGGACTTTTCCAATCCAACAGCACCATTCTAAATCCATAAATGTGTTGCTTATGTAAGACTGTGACAGTGTCTGATACTTATGGAAAGATTATTACCTTTTATAGTTGAACATGGCTGTGCAAGTTGCTCTTGGGTGATTGAAGTTGATAAGCTGGGCAGTGAAGCTGGTCTTGTAAAATCCTCCTGACAACGAAAGAACACATAGCACCTTAAAAACCTTATCATTGCATACAGGTTTTGTTGATATTATTGTTGATATTATAGTTATCAATAAAATTATAACGCTAAATTGATTTCACCTCTTGAAACCTTCTGAAATATTGAGACTAAGATGCTAAGAAAGATTTCAATCACTTCTTGAGAACTGGGCAAGATTTTACACCACCACCACCCAGTGTAAGGTTTGTGCCACAGCTGCAGTTATAAAAACATTTTTCTATTACGATTAATCCAGCAGTATGTGTAAACTCTTTAGTCACAGTAGTATATATATTTCCATATATGTCCAATTATGAATATTGTTGTCATCCATTCTTTTTTTATGCACTGTTTTACAAGAAATACCTAAAAAAGTAAAGCACTTTATTATTGTTTTATTCATATGCCCATTTACAGTTATTAAAGGGACAGTTCACCCAAAATGAAAATTCTGTCATCATTTACTCATCCCCGAGTTGTTTCAAACATGTATTCATTTCTTTGTTCTGTTGAACACAAAAAGACATTTTGAAGAATGTGTGAAACACTATAGTAGTCAATGGTGCCCCAGAAATGTTTAATCCCTACGTTGGAAGTCTATGATGCCCCAGATCTGTTTGGTTACAAACATTCTTAAAAATATCTTTCTTTGTGTTCAAAAGAACAACAAAATATACACAGATTTGGAACAACTCGGGGGTAAGTAAACAATGACTGAATTTTCATTTTTGGGTGAACTATCCCTCTAACTTGCAGTCCTCAGTAGGAAAATAAGTTTTAATGTTTTTTTCTCTCTTTTTACAGATGGTCTAATACATTTGTCAAGCACTGTACTGTATGTTTTTATAAGATGATGTGAGAACACAAACTTGTGAGGGAGGTTTCTCTGCAGAGACCTCTGGGGAGTTCTCAATGAAGTTCCTCTGCTTCTGTCTCGCCACAGAGATCCAGCTTGGAGGTTCAATGCCACCACCAGATATTCTAACCACAGGTTCTGAAGGAGACATGACACAGAAAGAAACACTTAATACACTGTAGATATACAAGAAGAAATCAAAATAAAGGGTTCTAGTGTCGGCCCCTCCACCACTTTACCTCTGCCTGTTTTTAGTGCACACAATTTAATAGTATTCAGTAGTACTTAAAGGGATACTTCACCCAAAAATGAACATTCTGTCATCATTTACTAACCCTCGGGTTGTTCCAAACCTGTATACCATTTCTTTGTTCTGATGAACGCAGAGGAAGATATTTGGAAGAATGCTTGTAACCAAACAGTTCTTGGCCACCATTGACTACCATAACAGGATTTTTTAAAATAAATGTCTTTGTTCTGTTGAACACAAAAGAAGATCTTTTTTGAAGAGTGCAGGTAAGCAAACAGTTCTGGGACTCCTATGGTAGTCAATGGTGGCCAAGAACTGTTTATCTACAAGCATTCTTCCAAATATCTTTCTATGTGTTCAACCAAACAAACAAAAAAATGTATACAGGTTTGGAACAACTCGAGGGTTAGTAAATGATGACAGAATTTACATTTTTGGGTGAACTATTCTTTTCTAACAATGCAATCAAATCAAATGCAAATGCCTTAAAAGCAAAAATGATGACAATAAAAGTATTTCTTGTTTAAAGGACTAGAATTACCTGGGACTTTCCTGACAGACATCACAGTATCGTGCAGATCAGGCTTCTTGGGCGTGATGGGCTTGCTTTCATGCTGCTCAACTTCTGGGGTCTCCACAGCCTCCAGACGCTCTGACCCTGTCAGGCTCCTCCGCGTTGGAGACGAATCTCCATCCATAACGTATCGCCTGATAACTGCCGTCCTTCTCAACCGCACACCGAAAGGGTTGTCCGGGGTAGACTCTTCCTCAACAAGCAACGTCTCTTTTCTCATGGGTGAGCTGTGAATTCGTGCTGGTGAACTCTGCGTACGGGCGGGTTTGGAGAGTGATCGTTCTTCTTTCGCAGGAGTGAGGAGCTCTGTTGTCTGGGGAGGTTCATCACACGCTTTGGTCACTTCTGTTGATGGCGAGATGATCTGAAGCTGTTCTCTGGCAACTCCAGAAACAAGTGACCGTTGCCATGCAGGAGCAATAGTGAAGCGAGGTTGAACCTCAGCGCTGGTTATCTGTCGTTCCACAGGTGACTCGAGAACTTCCTTCTGCTCTGTAACTAATACTTCCTGAGGCCTAACAGAAACACATAAACTGCTCGGCTCATTTTCCTTCTCTAGAGGACACGCTGACGTATTAAAAAATGGAGAATGGAGAATTGGAGCATCAAGTTTGTGAGACACTGTGGGGGAAATGACCTCGACCAGAGCGAGTCTAGAAGATTCAGAAGTGTTGAAGGCATCGTCTCCAACTGTCGGATCAGATGCAGCAACGTTCTCAATATCAGTGACTTTCAATTCTTCTGGAGTCTCATCTTTGTCTGTCTTTGAGGGCTCCGTAATGTCTTGAGATTCTTCAACGTCAGCATCGTTTCTTTTCTCCAGTTCCACCAACACCAAGCCACCTTCCTTCTCTTCAACTTTGGTTTCTATCATCAATTCAACATTGTCCTCAACAAGAACTTCTATATGGTTCTTTTCTTTTACATTCACTGGAAAAGCTTCCGCCATGTCAGTTGTCTCCAACTTCTCTTTAAAGTTTGTTTTTCCTTGTACCTCTTTGGCATTCTCAGTCTTGTTTAGTTCTTTCTCAACATTGCATTTAGACACACTGGCAAACTTTGGCAATTCAACCGATTCCTCTTTTTCTAAAGTCTCTTCTGTGATCTCGACCGAATCAACAGTAGAGTCTGAAAGGGAATCTGGTTGAGGAACTTGTTCATTAGTGATCATCCGACTAAGAAGATCCATGTTGGTGTTCTCTTCAAGTTGAGCTTCTGCACTCTCGGTTTTTACATTTGCAACCTACAAAAAAGAGATGAAAATGTATTTGATTTGTACGTTGAACAATCTGTTGTTGAAATTTTTTGTGAGGATGTGCTGTACCTCACTCTGAAGAACCGCGTTCTCATGCTTCAGTGCAAGTCCTAACACAAGTGGACTCTTCAGGGAGCTCAACACTTCCTCCAGCAATGACCCCTGCTCCTCTGGGACGACCTCACATCCTGTGACCAACAGGAAGTCATCGGCCTGTAGCTGAAGTGTCACTGGACTTGTGTCCCATGGCGACTCCAGGATCTCAGACTTGTGGACATGATCCTCATCAGAAACACGTTCCTCTTCCTCAGAGGAGTCTCCAGCTGAGACGGAGGATTTCAGAGAGTCTGCCAATTCCTCGTCCTTGTGCTCAGAGGCAATGGAGGCTGTCTTTGACTCATCTTTGTCTGAATCTTGAATCATGAGTGAATCTACACCAAATCAATTATGGAATATAAAACTTACAATTTAAAACGGTGTTTACGCAGTTCTACAAGGTGAATAATGTTACTATAGAGTAGTGTCCCAAGTACTTTTTTGCTATTGTTTATGTTAGTAAAATGTTAAGGTTTTTCATTAGGCCGGATAGACGTACCTTCACTTTCCTCTTCCACGATGCTCGGGACCATCCGTAGTTTGTCCTCTGTTTCTCTGAGCAGTAGTTTTTCTCTCAGATCTCTTCTCTTGGTTTGCAACATTTCCATCTACACAAAGTTAAAAAAAAACATTTTGTGTTCACATTCATCATGCCATATTTCACAACTGTAATTCATATGACATTAGACATACTTGCTCAAGCATTCAACTTTAAAGGGGATAAACATGTAAGAATATAAATGGTTAATGTGAAAGATCTTACACTGACTGGTTTTCTCCTGGCACAGGCTTTGGCTTTGACGGCGATGCGGTGACGGGCCGCCGTGCTGTCTAAGCAGGAGATGGAGCTGGCGGGCAGACTGAAGTCCGCAGGGACGGGGCCCTGAGGGGTGCTGGGTCTCGAAGAGCTTTCATAAGACATCTTTATATCGGGACCGGGAGAACAAAGAGAGGAGAATTGAGTCTAAATTATAATATATAAAAGTCAACTTTCCTTCTCAAAACTCTTCCATATAGATGGTTAAATTCAAGGGATAATTTCCTTCCATTCCTTAAAAACCCTCAAACCAGATTGGCATCATGTTAACAAAATCAGTTTGTATTTCAGGTCACTCATGCATACAATACAATACTACATAGTGCACCAAACCAGAACCCAGTAAAGCTAATAAAAACAAACACTAAACCATCTTAACCTCAACTGGTAACTCATCATGATCAATTATAATGATTGTCCATAGCTATTTCCTTTCAGAGCTCAAGAAAAACAAAGACCACTCCAGCTGAAAAAACAGTGGGCTATGGCTGGCAGTGTTACAATCATCATTACCACCGTATGAACACTCTTATCCTTTGAAGACCTAGTGATAAATCTCAATTTTGAAAGTACGGCCAACTGCAAACCACTGTAAAACAACAGATCTCAAAGTAATCCGACGTCAAGTACTTTCTTTCCGCTAAACCTCCAATTGAAGGTTTCAGACATATTTTCATACTCATGTAAAGCAATTCTATACAGTAAAACACATTTCACATTTACTTGACTAGCTTTCATGCACAATGCATTAAAGTCATACATTTTGAACCAGTTTGTGTGTTCCCTGGGGATAAACCCGTGACCTCTCCATTGCGTAATGCTTTACCAATTGAGCTAGAGGAATGGAGAAAAGTGCATAAAGTATTGGGACACTACCTTCTAATAAACATGTTTATCTATTCCAGTAAATATTAATGCTACACCATACAATACCATATTAAAGAATTTTGTTTCCATCTTTGTTGCAACAGTTTTGGAAGAGCCTTTTTCCATTTTGAAATGACCGTACCCCTGTGTACAAGTCATTGATGGGTTTGGGTGATGAGGGTTTGGTTCAAAGGCGGTCAGCTGGGTTCAGGTCTGGGCTTTATGCAGAATTAATCATTTCTTTATGAATCTTGCTTTGTGCACAGGGACATTAGAATGGATTGGAATAGAAACGGGCCCTGACCAGACTGTGGCTATACAATAAAAACACACTATTCTTTAGAAAGTCGTAGGGCTGTCAAACGATTAATCGTGATTAATCGCATCCAAAATAAAGGTTTGAGTTTACATAATATATGTCTGTGCACTGTATATTAATTTTGTATTATAATAAACACATACACTTTCATGTATATATATTTAGGACATATTTATACATGTATTTATTTAAATGTACGTATATAATAATTAAAATAATATGTAAATGCTTATCAATTTAATATTTTGTATTTTTATAAAATATATGCATGTATGTTTTATAAATACAAAATTAATATGCAACAGTACACAAACATATATTATGCAAACACAAACTTTTATTCTGTATGCGATTAATCACAATTAATCGTTTGACAGCCCTGTTATACTGTATGCTGTAGCATTAAGAAACCTGTTCATTGTCCATATAGTGTATGTGCGTCCACTACAGTAAAATACAACTTTACTTGCACATGAAAAAATGCATTGGGTGATGAGGGTTTGGTTCAAAGGCGGGTTTGCCTTTTACGGTATGTAACAAATTAATTTGATTTAGCTATACGTGAGGCGACAGTTTGTCCAGGCTTGGCAGCCGTTCTGACCCAGAATGTTGGAATATGTGATTTCCAGCAGACAGTCAGACTGCTGGTGTGAACCACTGGAATGTTTTCAGACCACACTGCTGCTTTACTCATAACCCCTGAACCACTGGTTCAACCATCCCCCGGATTCAGAAAGTCAGAACATAACACTGAACGGTATCTAAAGCAGAGATAGTGATCTAAACCTAATAGGAACAAACAGTGGTGGCTAGAATTGGACATTGTGTGTGATGTCTGACCAATGCACAGTGTGGGTGACGGATAAAATCCTTGGAATTTTATATTGTGTGTTTGTATCAACATCAAGGAGTATAAATGATGAGAGAATTTTCATTTTGGGGTAGACTATTCCTTTAAACGCCAGTTTTAAGACATAAAGGGATAGGTTACCCCAAAATGTAAATTCTTTCATTATTTACTCATCCTCATGTCATTCCAAACCATTTAGAACTATATTTTTCTTCAGAACACAAAAGAAGATATTTTGGAGAATGCTGGTAAGCAAACAACATTGGCCCCCATTGACTTCCATCATATGGACACCGAACCACAGAGACTTCTCTCAAAATATCTGCTTTTGTGTCTAACAGAAGAAAAAGTCATATGCAGGCTTTAAACAACAAGAGGGTGAATAAATGAGGCCAAAATATTTATTTTTGGGCAAACCATACCTTTAAGGCTGTTTTTACCATTGCAGATTTAAATGGTTTTATATCTGATGTGCATTGGGAGATCTTATACTGCAACTGGCTCAAAAAATGTTCCCCATTCAGAAAGAATATCAAACAGAATTTCTCACCAAAACTCAACATCTAAGCTCACTACAGCCTCACGAGCAGCTGAAAGCGTTGCATAACACAAACACATCACAGCTATTTTAAGCCCTGGCAACAAATTCAAAAGTGCATGTTTTCCAGTGGCTTTGGGAGTTTGGGAGCGGTTTCAGCTATAGGTGCTAGTGCTGTGCGTGAGATAAGGGTGTGTGTACGGAATCGTTAAAATGTGACTTCTAAGAGCACTTGTACACAAACGGAGAAAACCCGGTTTCAAATTTGACATTCAAATGAAACACTACATACAGGCACTGACTCGCTTACGTCTGCTTGTTTGATGTTGTCTGCCTTGTTTGACTGGGAAAATTCTTGTTCTGACGACATTTCAGTATTTCGACGTGTAAATACCACCAAGCACTGTCCCAGGTTTACAGTATATTATAGTATGTGTCATTTAGAAGCTAAAGCAAAGCAAATTCTTGAGGTAAATTTACATCTGTCTGACTTTATGGGCACCCTCCAAACATTTTGGGCCCTATTTTAACAATCAAAGCACATGGTCTAAAGCGCAAGGCACAAGTGCACTTTTGCTAGTTTAAGGACGGGAAAAATTGTCTGTGCGCCAGGCGCATGGTCTAAAAGGGTTGTCCCTATATTCTCTTAATGAGTCATGGGTGTGTTTTTTGGCAAACTATGCAGTAAACCAATTAGAGTCTCATCTCCCATTCCCTTATGAGCCGCTCTATAAATAACAAAAAATATTGCAGTCTATTTCAGTTGCCTCAAAATAGCAACGCGCCAACAATGCGCCTGAACACTTCGTTTTCAGACAAAAGGGCAAAAATGCATTTGCCATTTAAACAACGTGGCGCAGGACGTGAAAATGAAAACTGCGTCGAGCTGAAACTAGCAAAAGAACACTTGCATCGCGCCTGGCGCTGCATTGCGCTCAGCAGCGACGGATTAACGCACGGGCCTACAGGGCACTTTGCCCTGGCAAATTTAATATTTATACATTTTTCATTTATTTTATTTTCTCAATAAAGAAGCACTGAATACTGTGGAATAAAGGGATTATTTTTGCAGTTGTGAAGTTTTAACCGTAGCGAATAAATCAAATAAATAATCTTAATGCATTGCCGCGCTGTTGAGAGGGACATCTAAAGGAGAGTAAAAAAACACTGTGTAATATAAACGTGCAGAAGTCACGTGTAGAAGACAGTAGAAGGCAAAATAACAAAATGAGTTTAAAACCGCAGAAATGTGTCAAAAACATCTCAGTTCGCTGTCTTTAATGGACATTGAATGCAGTCTTGTGAGACAGCTGGATTTGGATTACGTTGTGGAAGAGTTTTCTCTGAGGAAATCACGAAAGATACCTCCCAGCTAAATCAAAAACAACTTTTTTATTAAGATAACGTTAAATGCTTTGGTGATTGATATTGCTTAGTTTGTAATGCGTGGACTGTTAAATGCTCGTCTTCTTAATGCAGAAATGTAAATTATGCAAGTAATAAGGCTATTCCCACGTAATATGAGTTGGAGAGACCAGAAGCTTTTTTAGGTGTCGAGTACTGCAAAATATAAATAAACCAATTTGTGTTGTTTTTTTGTGCATTTTACACAGAAGACGTTTTTATATAAACTACTTTTATATAGTTTTTCTATGTATACACACTCTAGAGATGGACGTGTTTAACTGTATGCCTGCGTCTCGTGCTGTTTGCAGTGTCTCTCACATAAGCGCCATAAGTTCATCAATGTCAGTTCCACAGCAGTTGACCAATCAGAAGACCCCGAAGGTGGGACAAGTGTCGTAAGCTTTTGTTTACAACAGCAGCAACTTGGCATATGATCATTTCTGCTATCAAAAGAGTGCCACGAGACCCTCACGGATTGCGCCGAGCTTTTTCAAACCATTCCTGAGTGCTGTGTCATGCGGTTTTAGACGCAAAGATGCGGTCTGTGCGAACCACTCCTATGTCGTGTGTATTTGGGCATAGATGCAACACTGTTCTCGTAAAATATGTGATGCCAGGGGGCCTTTGAAACGTCCGTGCCCAGGGCACATCAAAGTCATAATCCGTCCCTGGCGCTGAGTGTATGATAGAGCCTTTTAAGACCACACAAGAGTCTAAACAAACAGTTGTGGTTTAAAAAAATATTCAAAGGCAAAAATAAAATACACAAATTGCATTTTATTAGATAATAAAATATCAACATAAGTGGTGCCAAGGTGATTTTTAGATGAATATGGTCAGTTCCTCTCAAGTTCACATAGATAGCGCAGTTCAACACATTCCATTAATGTTTAACAATAAAATGAAAATAGTTAGCATTGAAAGGGATAGTCTACCCCAAAATTAAATTTCTGTCATCATTTACTCACCCTCAAGTAGTTACAAACCTATATAAATGTCTTTGTTCTGTTGAACACAAAGAAAGATATTTAGAACAATGTTAGCAACTGAGATTTATGGGGTAGTCTAAAAATGGTAGTCAAAGGTGCCCCCAAACTGTTTGTTTATATGCAAAATATCTCCATTTGTGTTCAACAGAACAAAGATATTGAAACGGGTTTGAAACAACTTGAGGTTGGGGTAATTCATGACAGAATTTTCATTTTTGGGTGAACTATCCCCTTAAGATTAGTGACTTGTTAATATGACATCTATTGTAGTGTTTAGTTGGATTATTAAAGGCCTACAGAGCAGCTGGATTCTGCTATAATAATCTGCATGTGCTGTTGCTTTGATTTTCAGCTCCAAATATTACACAAGCATTTCATACACAATTCAAGCCTGATAGGTGGAACATGAAGAGTTAAACGATCAATGTGTTCTGTGAGAGTCACCTGATCATCATCGCTGTCAGATGCCTCCATGCTCAAACAACTGCTGCTCTGGGTCAAATCTGCCACCTGCAATGATAAAACAGTGTATGACAACCATTCCCTGTTAAAATCCTTGACCTAAATAAACAAAAGCATATTATTCTATTTCTTTTCTACTCTATCTATCCTTGAAATCCTTAGCTTTGTATACTGTGGTGGGCTGTATGAGACCAGTTTTTACTGCACTTATGCTTTTTGTTGTCCTTATGTTGTTCCAATTGCTTCTATTGTTTACCTCATTTGTAAGTAGCTTAGGATAAAAGCATCTGCTAAATGACTTAATGTAAATGTATTATCAGTGAGTGTGTCTCAATGTTAGAAACAAGTGCCTGAATTGATGTGGAATTGTACAAACCGTATGAGGGGGTGTGGCCAGCACGGTATGAAGGCTGAAGTATTCTGATGGGCTGCAGGGAAGACCATCATCATCAGAGAAAGCTCCGGCGTCTTCAGCTTTCCTCGCGTAGATGAATGCTGGAGGTGAACCCAGACGAATTGCCTGCTTCAACTGCAGCTATAGAAAGAACCATAACATTTAAATTCATTCCTCTAAACTGATCATGGACAGTGTAAGATGGGTCATGTCCAAGCTTACTTCACCTTTTAAAATAATTAATTCTTCAATTGATAAGATGTTACTTACAGGACATATCACAGTACGTAAGTGATCTTTACTACAATGCGTGTATGCGGTCCGAACAGGACCAATAATCTCCACAGGTCCCTCACTTTCTAATTACTTTCCAATGATGCATGAATTAAATATGTATGATGTTAGACTGAATAAATGCATTAGCGGTTTAAAAAAACAAACATATCTATGTCTCGCATGTGTCAACATGTTTGATTTGATAGCCCTAGATTCAATCACAGTAAAAAATAATCTTACCTGTAGAGATTTCACTTTTCCATGAATGCTGTCCTGGGACGCCCCTAGAGCATCATTATTCTCAGATAAAGGTGAATCAGAGACGAAGACACTGTCATGTGACATGGCTTTATTTCCCATATTGATTTTGGACCTTTAAATTAAAGACACAATGACATTTAAGTACAGACGTAACACTACAGTATATTATTTATTTTCACACTATTTAACACTATACTTATTTTAGAAAAAACTGAAAAAAATATGCAACATAAATATTTTTCTAGATATGAAATTTGTGTTTATTTTATTCCCTTACCCCAATTCATCATGTTTGATAGTTTGGACCATAGGTGGTTCTTTAGTGACATCATCACTTGATTGACTGTCATTCAACATGCCCTCTCCCAATGGAGGAGGACTTTCTTTAATCTTTTTCTTCACAAAAAAATTCTTGAAAGTCTGGAATTTCGACTTCTTTTTCCCTGGAGCGAAAAAGGAATTCATTTCAATGAACCAAGCGGCTCTTGTGGAGGAATCTTAATGTAAAATCTTGAATTTTAAGAGGTTTGCACATGGAAAACATTGAAACATATGCAAACAATTACTCAATGTTCAGTTATGTAAACAAAAGAAGATCCATTCGCAGAGCATTGGGTCTCTTGCATCTAATGGCCTCCAATCTTGGAATTTATGTAAACAGCAAGTTTAAACAATCATGCTGTAACTTCAGACACAAATACCACTGTAGTGTACTGGGGTCAGATTTGACAACGGAGCATGATGGCTGTTTCATTACAAGAGTTCTGTTTGTAAAAAAAATGGTTAAAAAGTGCTTAAATAACACCTATTTAATGAACTTCTTTCATCATTACAGACACTTGAATATTCCCTCTAGGGTGCTTATGCAACACTAATGTATCTTTAGTTGCCAATAAAGCCCTGATTGTATTGCTGAAAATGGCCGTAAAATTCATCCCATGTGTTACTTTGGTTTTAAAAACTCATTTGTTAATAGGTCCAATGAGGTTTCAAATTGATTCGGCACAGCACGTACTGCCACACACAGCAATACTGTCAAGAGCATTATTGAGCCCCGTAGCTGGTGAAGTAACATTTGCTGTTAAATCAAGTGTACTTGGTCTAATTTACTGGACTACAAAAGATGTCTTGTTTCACAGCATCTGTACATTCCATCTCTTCTGTACATCACGACATGTGACCTGCAGAGTCTAGATAACATGCAGTATATGGATGCAGCAGGTTTTGTTTGGTTCGGCCAGCTTTAACAATTAGACACAAATGTTATCTATTCCAAAGGTCAAGACAAAGGTTAAAACAAACATTAAAAGGTCAGAAAAAACATGTTGAGTGAACAATGATGGGATACCGACCTTTACTAGCAGAATCATTCTTTATTTTAAGCACAAATAGAATTCTCAATGAAGACTTGGCGTGGCTGGGGTATTTTGAAATATAACATTAGCCAGCCATTATTTGATTCTGTTGAACTTGCGAAGATCCAGTTACGCTGATACAACTGTAGTCTGTACGCTATAGGGCATATGTATATATGTATCTAACATTGCAATGCTCTAATACGCACAGGCCACAGGCCTCACAAAAAATATTCATTTGAGAAACTAAAACAGTTCTGGGTCTTTTTCGTAATAAGATTTTTAATCATTTTGTTCCTGAGTTACAAATCTTGGAAACGTAGTTCAGTTATACATGTTCAAACTCTTAGGTGACCTATCTGGGCTAAATGAGTTTAAAGTATTACATTTTCTGTCACAAACAAATAATTTTGCTTCAAATGTTTGAAAAAGTCTGTAGATGTATGCCTATGGATTACTTTCATGATGGATATATGTGTTTATTGGAGCTATAGAGCCACGGTATTATTTAATAACTCGGATTTTGAAAAAACCTAGGATGGCATGAGTAAATATGGAAGAATTATAGAAGTTTACATGAAAACTGCAATTTAATGGAATTTTACTGTTGTACTTCACAGACTTTTGATGTATTTTTGAAATGCCTTAATAAAAATGACAGAAATAGACAACAAATATACAAGTTACGTGTAAAATAATGTGAAAACATTACTTTACAAAATGATTCTTGAGCCAGAATATTCGTTTTCATTGGTATCAAAGTCACAGACTTGAAGGTTTGAAATACTTTGTTCATTTTTGGGGGGCATGCAGACGCCTCATGTTGTGTGACTGAACATTCAATTTAAAAGATTTCGTGAAGGTGCTGTCTGGAAGTCTGAGCTCAAAACCTGGCATCTAATGCACTTCGACAGTCAAATGCACTATGATAAAGTCACTCCTTGGAGTCTCTGAGAGCGACATAATCTCACATTCTTTCAGGACACTAGATCTTGACTTCATGCTCTGTCTTTGGTGTTCCCTTGTTGCTTGACATCCTGTCTCTCTCGCTCTCATCATGAGTGAAGTCACATGATGTGTCTGTACTGGCAAAGCCTGCAGTCTCCAGCTGCGGCCTGTCTCTAGGGAATAAACAACACGCAGAGAAAGAGATCTTGCCGTCTCTTTCAAACCACTCAATGCTCAGTTATTTGTTCACACAGTAAGGGACGCGAAATATTGTCTTCCAAGAACAGAGGTTGAGTTTGTTTCAATGTGGCCACAATAAATGCTCAGTGCTCCACGAGATAGGTTCTCATTGTTTATGCTGTGGTTTCAGGGACATAATAAAACGGTTTATGCTAGTATAGACGGTTTCAGCGGCAACAGCATAAACAACCGTTATACGGCCCAAACTTAGCTTTTGGTAGACCTCCGCAAATAATCAATAACTGTTGAGTAGTTAATGCGATTTAATACTACTAATGTGCAATAACATATTCATATAAATGATTATTAGATAAAATATCAAATAAATTGTTATATTATAACCAAACACCGACTTCGGGCCAGCATGAGCATCTGATGAAACCATCTATATACTAGTTGAAGCTGAAATTTGTAACTGTTTTGGTTAAAAACAAACAAAATTGAGCAGGTCAGAAAAATCTCTGTTTAGTCCCTGTGGGGCTCGAAAACATCTTTATCTACAGAAGGGGGCCCGGCAAAAAACGTTTGGGAACCACTGATTTAGTATATGCAAAGTCATGAATATGTTCCCATGTCCACACTCAGCTCACTGTGATCCCGTGTGTCAACTATGTGACGTAATTGCTTACATCATCCTTGTGACATAGAGAAAAGAGGCGATTTTAAAGAGTGTTTTCTTTGGTAAACTACTGTTCTCAGAAGAAAATACTCAGCAATGGTGTTGACGGATGGACATTGTTTGTCTTAAAGCATATTAAAAACACAGATTAGACATAAAAATCAAAAAAATCTCTCACTTTCAACACAGTGGTTCCTCAAGGTTTCAATACATGAACTTAAAATCCTTTATCAGTACTTGCCTTAAGGGGATAGTTCGCCCAAAAATGTAAATTCATCATTTACTCACCCTCATGTCATTCCAAACCTTTTTTTCTTCTAAAGAACACAAAAAAATCATGGCGGTACCCACTGACTTCCATTGGTTTTGAGTCCATACAATAGAAGTGAATGGGTACTGCCATTGTCTGTTACCAGCATTCCTCAAAATGCAAGAAAGTCAAACAAGCTTGAAATGACACGAGGGTGAGTAAATTATGCCAGAATTTTCATTTGTGGGTCAACTATCCCTTGAAAATATAAATGACTGTTGTATATTTAGTATCCCCTGACAAATCTGGACATAGCTGGCACACCTTCAACCCAGCTTCAGCGACTGACTAACTCTTGAACTTGGCCCTAAATAGACCCACAATCCGATGAGGAGATTAGCTTCCCTTGCTGTGCGCCCTATTCTCCAAGCAAAAGTCTAATCCACATCAGCATGTGGGCCCGGCGTCGACCCGGCAGTCTGGGATTTCCTCCTTTCCACACTGAACCGAAGCGAGAGGTCAAATGTTGAACAGAGGAATGCATGCTCACATGGAAGATACAAACGTTGGCTTTGTCTCTACATTACATCACTTCCTGTGACTGAGAACTAGCATAATGTATATCCTCAGCGAGTACACTGTCTTTTAGTTTCATGTGTGATGTGGATTTAAAGGTGTGATGAACTGGGCTTATTTATTGTTTTATACTGTTGTATGAGGTCTACGTATGACGTTTGCATGGTTTTTACATTCGAAAACATCAAATCAATAAGTAATAGGCTATTTTCTACCTGGGTTTTGAGGCCGTCTGGACAAACGCTCTGTTTTAATGGGCGTGCCGCATTGAAGACTCGGAAGTAAACGCCCACTGCTATGATTGGATAGCAGTTTGCGTAGTAAACGTAGTTGGAGCCTTCTGTGAATTTGGTTAGATACGTAACGTTAGGTTACACATTATCAGGACATATCAAGCGATCTCTAACAAAGCAATAGTGACGCATAGTACAAATATGTTTTACTCGCATAAGATTGCTGCGCCATTCCCGTCGGATCCAATATTGACTGCACAGCACTGCTTTTTAATTTTAGTCTCTCCGCAAATGCTCAATGTTTCACCCACGTGAGCAGGAACGTACTTAAAAATTAACTTCAACCACGCATTCCTAATATCAGAATCTGAAGAAAGCGACTGTTTTCTTCCACAACCAGGCACAATGTTGCATGTTTGTTGCTTGGTCGCTCTAAATAAAAATAACAGTGAAACAAGTCCTCACTTTTGCACATATGACACGGGGCTAACCGCTCTTGAGAGCCCTTCGCTAAAGTGACAGGGTTGCCAGATGTTCAGAGAAAAAATAAGCAAATAAAGGCAAGACAAAAACAAACCTTAAAATGCAAATTGTTTATATATTTTATAAGACCAAAAATTCTTAAAATCTGCAACAGACCATTTATTAAGACCTAAGTGCCGAGGCTTTTTGATCTAAGACCAAACAACAAGCATAAAAGCGCTTATTAATAACAAACATGGCAACACAGCAAAAGAGCGCTGTGTGATGGAGCCTTCCGAGCATAAACACAACACAGCGCATATCAGCAGTTTAGTTTAAACTGATGGACAAAACGAATCTTTAGCCGAAAAATATGTCGCTGTGGTTACCAGTTTGTCAATCATCACAAATGCGGGAGAGTGTACTATGTGTGGCTAAAGTCATTTTTCTGTGGAGGCGGTGTTCAACCTATCTATGTCATAGATAGGTGCATTCCAGGACCTGGCGTTCGCTGAGCCTGGTGTCAATAACAGTTGTAATTTCAGTAACAAGGGCGTTTTCAGTTCTGACACTTACAGGATGTTTGCTTGAATACGATTCCCTCTTATACAACAAAAGCTCGGGTTAAAATTGAGGTCTTAATTCATGAAGCCTTTAAGTGGGAGATGAAAGCTACGATATGGTTCAGCCTGCTGGATGTTAAACACTTTTGATGTTCAAACACTAGACGTGAATGTTACCTGAACACTCTTCTGCTGCTTCCGATGCGTCACTAGCGCCTGTGGCATCTGGTGATCCTGATGCCATGATGTCACAATCACTGTTGGAAGAAAAGAGTTATAGGTAAATTACTATGTAAAAGATTCCCTGGAAAACGGAGCATCCACCTGAGTAAAAACGTGAAGGTTTGTGCGAGCTAGCCAATAAAAAGCTCAGAACTTTTAAAGGAACAGTTAACCGAAATATTTAAATTTAGTCATCATTTACTCAATATCATCACGTTCTTTCAAGCCCATATGTTGTCTTTAAACAAATAAAACAAAAAAATGACAAAATATAAAAATATATTGTGTAAATTTTAAAGTTGACTATAAACTGTTTTCTAAAAGTGCACTTAAAATGTTGTAATTGAACATGCGTAGCTTTGTTTGATGCATTTCCACTGAAACAGGAAGTGAGAGTGGGACATATTGTGTGACCCCTCCTTCTTTTAAAATAGCCAATAGCATTTAGTTTACCCTTAAATCTGGTGAAAAGCCCAAGTGCTGAATATTGTCATTAGAGTCATTGATCCATATTGGCAGAAGTGATCGACTGTATAGTGTTGAGTGGTAACATCTAAATGCAAACTACTTCAAAGATATCCTTAAAGTAACAATTCACCAAAAAAATGAAATTTACTCACCCTTAAGTTGTTCCAAACCTGTATACATTTCTTTGTTCTGCTGAACGATATTTGAAAGAATGCTTGTAACCAAATACTTCTGGGGCACCATTGACTACCTTTGTATTTTTTACCTATTATGATGGTCAATGGTGGCCAAGAACTGTTTGGCTACAAAGCATTCTTCCAAATGTCTTTCTCTGTGTTTATCAGAACAAAGAAATTTATACAGATTTGGAACAACCGGAGTGTGTCCCTTAAAAGGCTAAGATATTTTAAAAGCCAAACGACTTCACATCAAAACTCAATATAAAACACAAATGTCCTGTCCTACATTTTTCATCCTTAATCCTTAATAAGATGGAGTGTGTTCAGGCCTGTTTTTAAAGTTGTGTATGTCTACACCCACACCAATGGATTTCTTACACCCAGCAGGAGATAAGCTGATGCTGACTCATGATTTTACAGCACTGGAGTATCTAAAGGACCAGACCTGATTCCACATCAGCTTGAGACTCAGTGTTTGTTCTATCTGATCATGAGAGACTACAGTCTCATCCTGAATAAGTCTCTCCACTGAAACGCTGCCAGCTCACCAGGAGGAAACCCTCAAACAGTATCTATGACCGGCAGCCACAGCTCCTGACCAGAGGAATTGGCCAAACAGGATGTGGAGGCAGTTCGCAATCTAGTTCAACACGCACAGCGGTCGGATCCCTCACTGGGGATTATTCTAATTTAAGAAAGGCAGGATATATGGCTGTTTGACTAGCTCACTTCTCAGCTGATAGGGTATATCGGTACATGTGAATAATTATAATGATTATAATAGCGCATGTAAATTCCATTTCAAAGCAAATAATTTAATTTTCCCAAACATTTTTTAATCCATGGTACGCTACAAACTGTTTTAAGATAAAGAGTCAAGCAATGGTGTCAACAAATGACAACAGAATGAATTAAAGGTGCAATGTGTATTTTTTTGGGAGGATCTATTGACGGAAATGCAACATAATATACATAACTATGTGTTCAGAGGTGTATAAACACCTTACATAATGAAGCGTTATGTTTTTATTCCCTTAGAATGAGCTATTTCTATCTACATACACCGCGGGTCCCCTTACAAGGAATTTGTACACACAGGACAAACTTTTTGTAAATACGTTATCTCCTTTCGCAGAGAAGGTAAAACGTGATGACATCTTTGTCCTGTGTCAGCCACCATAGTGCTTCGTAAGGGAAGGGTGGAGTGAGTCGTTGGTTGAAATTCGTTACCTCACAACTAGAGGCCGCTATATTTCACCAACTGTGAAACGTGCCCAAATACATATTATGTATACTGTGTGAGAAGTTTAATGCTGCACCAATATCAAGTAAACAACTGGTTCACCTAAGAATATATTTAAACTGCAATTTGGTTAAAGGGATATTCATTATTTACCTCAATTGTACCACAAATCTATTCCCATGTAACCTCACAACTGAGTTGACCCGTCCCATCCATGCAAGCGATCTTCCCCCGCTCATCCACTTCCTGTACTCTACACATCACACTATCCACTTCCTGTGAGAAGAAGTGAACCAGGTTCAGAGCAGTTTCTGCCGCATTGCTTGAACAAAATATTAAACAACTTCTGTACAGTGACGTTGTCGTCAAACAATATTCTTAGTATCACACTGACTAACGTGCTTCAAATGTGCTTACTGTATCTTTCAAATTGTAAATGTGGATATGAATGTACTATTTGAATTTACAACAGAATATGAATGTTTCAGCAATGCTGTTCTGCATTCTCCAAGAAACTATTTGTTTCATGCGTAAAAGAAAAAATTATTGGGATGAAAAGAGAATCTGAATTACAACATGATGGATTCAAACTGGACAGATATATCGACAAATAGTTGGCATCTGTACCTGTAATATTTGCATTATTTTGTCCACCCCCGGTCTTGATATCAGCATTGGCCTCTGAAAAAACACAGCGGTCAAACCACTAACCACTAATATGATTCTCAGAGTTTATAAAGAGATGTTAATTCATGTTTTAATTTCTTTAAACAAACTCTGAAAACACAGACTCTGAATTGCATACAAAACAACTGTTAATGCTTCTTCCACTTTAATGGAGAAGAATTGGGTTGACTGTTCATAGAGTATTAAATGTAAATAATAATTTTGCCTGTTTTGGCAAACCACCACAAAAGAATAATGTGCTAAAGTACATTCAGTAGACAAAAGAGAAACACATTGGTTGA
This sequence comes from Triplophysa rosa, assembly GCF_024868665.1. NCBI lineage: Eukaryota > Metazoa > Chordata > Actinopteri > Cypriniformes > Nemacheilidae > Triplophysa > Triplophysa rosa. Next base: position 6,101,629 of record NC_079902.1, read on the forward strand.
ATCCATCTGGCTTCCATTTCACCTTCAACACGTCTGCCAATTGTTGCTTAACAAGAAGCAGCTGAGCCCAGCCAAATATCATTCATATGATATTGTGCAAACACATTAATCATTTTCTTGAACATTTCCCATGCCTTTAGTAGTGCTTTCTACAGAAACTACTGGAACTCAAGCATTTGGACACTTGATACCTTACAGACAGAGACTTGATAGTTAAATAAAAATTTTGTCATTATTTACTCACTCTATTAAATAATGGATTATATTTGTTCCGTACTAAACCCAGTTGTATGCCTTCAGGACACTTGAAATAAACAGCAAGAGTCATATGGAGTTATGTCATAAATTACTGGGGTCCTTTTGAAGCTTGAGAAGCCCCATTCACTCCAGCAACCAGAAAATCCAAAACAATACTACAAAAAACATTAGTGATTTGATTATAAAGATAAAAAAAATGACACAACGATGAGTAAATAATGACAATATTTTCTTGTTTGGGTGAACTACAGCACTTTAAAGTGTGCAGATGGCCTAAGATGAAGAGAGTGTGTTGTTCCTTAACAAAGTGACATATTTCCCATTTTTACCTCACTTAAAAACGCTAATAGAACAACTCTAAGTAAGGAACGCAAGCCATATAGGGAGCAAAATATTTTATCGGGTGAAGTGAGCAACACCCTAGTAACCAACCACAACACCATAGCAACAGCCAAGCAACAAGATAAGAAGTAAAACTAGCCAGAACATATTAGTAACCAAACAGCAACACTCTGGCAACCACATACAAAACTCCAGCAACATGCTAGCAACTTTTGCACCAACTTTTTTAATTCACACAAGGCCATTTAAAGGGATAGTTCACACAAATATAAAAATTCTGTCATGATTTATTCGCCCTCATGACATTCAAAACCTGTACTGTATTAAGAGAGAGATCTTTTGTGTTTATACAATGGAAGTCAATGGGGGTCAGTGTTGTTTGATTACCAACGAACGTTCTTCAAAATATCTTCTTTTGTGTTCTGCAGAAGAAAGAAAGTCATTCAGGGTTTGAATGACACGAGGGTGAGTAAATGATGAAAGATTTTTCATTTTTTGGCTAAACTCCCTTTAAGTGAGTAAAATGAATGTTGATCTAGAAATCCTGCATGTTCACATCACATGAGAGCAGATAACACCAGTCAACTAAGAAAAAATGACCAACTTTATCACTGCACACAAGAAGTACTTGTTCTCCACTGCATGACAGAGAGCAGACGTTTCGTTGCAGTGTCGTACACACACTGTTAATGGTTAAAACGTGTTAAAGGCATACTGTTCTAATGGATAGAGCGCCTGGCGTGACTTCACATGGAAGACCTCTACAATGTATCATCAGATAACAGTCACTCATTTCCTCTCATGGTGAGAAGTGCACGTAAAGTCTGTCTCACAGATTCATTGAGGATTGATTCAAAGAAAGCCGATGCTGGCGTATATGAAAGAACAAAACAAGAGAAACTCCGGATACAAAGAACAGACAAACACATCCCATTATCAGAAAGCCATGATGAAGAGGGTACATGGATGCATAATGAAATCATATTCTTTAATCTGTCTAGTTATTGAGTCGGGGAAAGTATGACACCATCATGGCCGGCCGTCCAACATCTAGGCATCTCCTTTAATACAGCTGGGGTCCAAAATAATATTTTGTAGCCTTTGTTAGTGATAAGCTAAGCAACTCATTGAAGATGCTGACTTGCTTTCACAGAAATACACCTGGTTGCTTTTAAGCTTGACAAAATGCTTTTATTTATTTATTTGTTTTTGCATCCAGAAAACTTCCTGAATTGTGTGGCACATGACAAACTCTGGATAAAGGATCACCCGGGATTGTTCACATAGCTGGTCTTGTGTCCACACGTCTCCTTCAGTGACAGCTTGGGGTCACAAAGTAAACAAAGCTAAAAAAAACTGTGTTTATATGGTAGCCCTATATAGTATAATTTAAGGATAATACAATTGTGTAAAAGAACTAACCATGCCACAGTATTTTGCTTCAAAATCCCTGCTGAAAAAAAACAACGGAATCCAAATGGAAATCATAACACAAATTCTAATGGTTTCTATTACAATGCCACTATGAATCATTAGCTTTTTCCATTAAAGCCATTATAGAATTCCTTGTTTTGGCCATTATTCCAATATGAGTAATTTGCCAGATAACACCCCACCAACAGAATCCATCACATACCAGTAGACAACATTAGAGTTTCTATTAAAACCAATACAATTCCCATTATAACCATTAAATCCATTACATTTCATTTTCTTTTGTGTTTTGGGCAGGGTTCTGTTGTTCTTTGTTCAGCAGGGACTTACATGCTTCTCTCAGCCCTGCTAACTGTAAGTACAGGCCAGGGTGATAAGTAAACCATCAACTAAAGGATGATGACCCTACATACTGTAAACCCTGGGAGACTTTCAAAACATCTTTTTGTTTGAGAAACCTGACCACACCAACACAGCCAGTCACTCACACACTTCACCTGTAAATAAGTATAATCGTAAATGGTTAATTCTCCCAAAATTCTGTTATCAATTACCCAGCCTTATCTCTGCAAACATGAGCTTTTAGCTCTAAAGTCAAAGAATTTTACTGAATAAAGACAAAAAATAAAGACAAAGCTTGGAGTAGGAGGACTACATTTTCATGCTTTTCTTGAGAAAAATATTTCCATTTTGTGTTCAGAAAAACAAAAGAAAATCGCACTGGTTTGGACACGAGGTTGAGTAAATAATGACGTTCAACTTGGTGAACTGTTTCTTTAAAGACTAAATCAACCGTAGAATATGACCTCTTTACCAAGTGTGTCTTCTGATTACAAACCCTCCTCTTATCATCAGCCAGTGTGTGTTTGTGATAGCAGAGAGGTCGCTGAGAGCACTGAAAACTGTTCGCTGCTCTACAGAGACTAATGGACTGACCTTGAGTTGCCTCCAACACCAGAGTTCTGTGATGACGTCCGACGCTTCATGTCTTAACTTTAGGTCGATCGGGAGGGAGGAAGAGAGGAATAACACACACAGAGAGGGAGGGAAATGAAAGAGTGAGAGTTAGTCGAAAGACGATGCATTCAAGCAGGAGACATTAGCAGGCATGTTAGCCGTGTTAGCTTCAAACATGATTTATTTAGAGGCCCAACGGCTAAGCTGTAATTAATAAAAAACATGTCACATATGCATATCGCAAAAACCAGATGCAAGTGAGTCATAACAAAGTCTTTTCAGTATATGGGTGCAGTTCATGTAGTGTTCCTGTAGCTCAACTGGTAATATACTGCATTCGAGGGCTAGTTCACCCAAAAACTATGTCATTATTTATTCACCCTCATGTCATTCGAATCCTGTACTGTACCGTTTGACTATTTCTTCTGTGGAACTCAAAAGGAGATATTTTGAAAAATGTCTCGGTGGTTTTGTGTCCTTACAATGGAAGTCAATGGGGTCCAGTGTAGGGATGCACCGGTATGTAAATTTTGGCCGATAACTATAACCGATAATTCTTGAACATTGGAAGCCGATAACCGATAAATAGTAATATAACATTTTCTGAGACTGAAAAGTCTTTTTCCCCCTGAAAATCATGTACCAAGCCTACTTTACGCTAACTAAAGATTATTTAACTTTTCTGGTACAATGTTTATTTAATAAACAAATTAAAGGTGTTCTTCAGGGGAGACCAAGAAAGGTTTTCTCAATAGCCACAAGTCTAACAGGTCTCAAGACAGAAAGCATTCAGACAGATGTAGGCTTCAAACTACCTGCTTTTGTTTCTATTATTTACACATTCATAAATATCTACATACTACATGAATTTTTTTTGCTTAAAGCAGTAAGTGAATGATCATAACAGAAAGAAAGTACTGGACTGGATTTTAATTGTGAGCAGCTTGTAGCTGAAGTGGTTCAACCAGAGGAAATTATTAATAATTTATCGGCTATAATATATCGGCCTAAATTTTATTATTGGCCGATACTGATAACATTAAAAACGACCATTTATCGGCCAATACCGATATGGCCGATAATTTATCGTGCATCCCTAGTCCAGTGTTATTCAGTTACCAACGTTCTTCAAAATATCTTCTTTTGTGTTCTGAAGAAGGAAGAAAGTCTTACAGGTTTGGAATAACATGAGGGCGAGGAAATGAAGGCATTTTCTTTTTCGGGGTGAAATATCCCTTTAAAAGGTCAAAAGTCATGGGTTCTATTCCTATGATACAAACATACAGTTTGAATGCACTGTAAGTCACTCTGGATAAGAGGTGTTAATTTAAGCTTTGCTCAATAGTCAAGGACAGGTTGACTCTAAGGTTAACCACAGCTCTTCTCTACAAGGATGACATCATGGCTACAGTGACAACAATCATTGTTATTCAACATCTAAGCACGTAGAGTCACCTTGTGCAATACCGGTTTAGACCTGAACTTCCCCAAAGGTGTCAGTGAGGGACCACAAACTGAAAACAGCTTTATTATGATGTGATGCACTATCAAGTCACACTATCTTCACAGATGGTGTCGTCCACCAATCTTCAATGGAGTTTATTTAGGACTATGAAGTTAAATGAACATTACACTCATTATTTCAACCTACAACATTATTTCAACCTAGTGTTGAGTCAAAAAATGGACAAACCCAACCGTTGGGTTATAAATTAACCAATGCTGGGTTAATTGGTGGGGCAAATATAACCATACTCAGGGTTAATTTAACCCAACAGTTGGGTTTATCCATTTTGTGACCCAACGATGGGTTCAAATAACCCAACATTTTGTTAGTGTGTAACATTTCATTACAAGTCCTCTGCTGCATTGACTTTCAGGTAGTAAAGTGAGTATGAGTTCAGCCGAAAATGCTAAACTATATTGTTCCAGACTCATCTGACTAGGGCTGCAACTAACGATTATTTTGATAATCGATTAGTTGGCCGATTATTTTTTCGGTTAATCGATTAATCAGATAAATGTAATTACATCTTTTGCTTATAATAAGTAAATCAGATATGGGAAAAGTATACACAACTGAACTCATTAGCCTTCTCCCAAAATGTTGTGAATGTCTCCATAATTAACACACCTGGTGAGTTGATTCATGTGTCATATTAGAAGCAACTGACAATAGTCTCTCCCAAATGTGGGAGCGAGGGGAGGGTCGGCCAAGGAAATCTTTTTTTGTGCCATGAAAAGTGAGATATTTGTCATTCAAATGTAGTGAAGTACAGTAAAAAGTAAAAGCAATACTTAAGTATAAATACTCAAAAAGTGTACTTTGTACTTAATGTACTTCATTACCCACCTCTGAACTAAATAAACCCCCAAATCAGGGTATTTAGCCTATTATTTACTTTGCAAAGTGCAAACGCCAAAAATTGGGTTTTACTAATATAATCTTTAATTTTGTAATTTAAAACACCTCTCCCCTTTTAACTTTAAAACTGCGCAGCTTGAAGAGATGCATGCAGAACACGTCGGACTTTAAAACTGCGCACCTCGCGCTGCACGGAGACGCACACACCGAGAGACACGTCTGACTTTAAAACTGCGCAACATGTGCCGCACGGAGAGACACGTCGGACTTTAAAACTGCGCACCTCGCACTGCACGGAGAGACGCACACACCGAGAGACACGTCTGACTTTAAAACTGCGCAACATGTGCCGCACGGAGAGACACGTCTGACTTTAAAACTGCGCAACATGTGCCGCACGGAGAGATACGTCTGACTTTAAAACTGCGCAACATGTGCCGCACGGAGAGACACGTCTGACTTTAAAACTGCGTACATCGCGCTGCACGGAGACACGTGTGACTTTCAAACTGCGCACCTCACGCTGCACGGAGAGACGCATGCACTGAGAGACACGTCTGACTTTAAAACTGCGCACCTCGCGCTGCACAGAGAGACACGTGTGACTTTAAAACTGCGCACCTCGCGCTGCACGGAGAGACACGTGTGACTTTCAAACTGCGAACCTCGTGCAGCACGGAGAGACACGTGTGATTTTAAAACTGCGCATCTCGCGCTGCACGAAGAGACGCATCCACGGAGAACCACGTCTGACATTTAAAACTGCGCAGCTCATGCTGCACGGAGAGACACATTTAAAACAGTAATTTTAAAACGGAAGAAGACGCGCTTGATTTGTAACTGCGCAGCTCGCAAGTGACGTCACAGACCAACTAATCAATAATGAAATTCGTTGACAACGAATTTCATTATCGATTATTATCGATTTTATCGATTAGTTGTTGCAGCCCTACATCTGACCTTGAATTCTGGGGTCACATTTGATCAAATTAAACATGTCTGCTTTCACTACGATGTATTTTATGTTGCATGATTACAAGGTTCACACTGTAGGCCTTTTAATTAGGTAAAAGAAAAACTGTAGCAAACTCTTACACTAATCAGCTTATTAAAGCTGTTGCAGTGGCAATCTGGCTCAGTCAGTTGACAACATTAGCTAAAGTGGTTACCATGCATGCCCACCTGATTCCCTCAATTATACCCAAGAGAGCAAAAGCGTCCTGCAGCATGACTGTTTATCATTTGCCTCACATTACATTTGCCTCGTTCAAACCAAGAATGATAACTATTAAGATACAATTTTAAAAATTGTTCTAAATAATAACAGATTCCACACCACAAATGTAAAGATACAGAGGAATGATATTGTTGAGATCACTTTTCCAGTTGATGAACGATAACACATGGACAGCCAATCAAAATCTATTCAAATTTTAAACTGCATGTGCCATCTTACAATACATTACATGTTATTGTCCATTCCCAGCAAACACAGTACGTTCTGACAACGTCGCCAGTTCGTCTTCATTTGGTCACCGTGACATTACTTTGTGACCACGTTCTGATGACATCTTGGCAATGTTCCATTTCTTAGATTTTTTGCTAACGTTACAGAAACGTCCTAGCCACATCCTCAAATAACATTGTGAATTAATCCCATGGAGAATGTTGTAGCAACGTGATGTACTGGTCTTCAGATAACCTGGACACTGGTCATTTGATTATTGAATCTGGTCATTTCAATTATGTTATTATATGGAAAATGCTGTGTTGAGTTTTATTAATCGTTATACTGTGCTTTATACATATTTGAATAGAGAATTCCCCCAATTATGCATAAAATTGAATCTTTAACGCACAGAATAAATCACAATCACAAATTAATTTAATCCTCCATGTGAGGGATGATAATTGTTTAAATGAAATAAAAAACGATTTTAATAATGTGACTGTTTGGTCGTTAGGATGTGTTCATCACGTCCCAGAAACGTTATTTGGCACATCACTGCGATGAATATGGTACATTCCAGGTATGTCTTCAGGCGGTAATCACCACGTCCCAGCAACATCTAATGTTGTCGTCACAACGAAAATGGAAATCACAAAGTTACGTCGCTGGAACGTTATTTGGTACGTCGTGGCAACGAATATGGTCCGGTCCAGGTATGTCGTCACAATGTAACTGTGTTAGCTGGGTTGGTGTGGATGCTAATGTAGGTATTATTAGAGTTGTCCTTAGTTTTCATTCTTGGTGTGAACAAGCCCTAATTCTCATACCTGAAGGGGTAAATGGACAGTAGCCGAGTTTGCTATTTAGTTCTTAAACTTCCACCATCCCTTCACTGAACCAGCGAGCAATTTATTTTTAAAGATTATAACTGGTGGTTTAAATTATATAGTGCACGTGACAAGCAAATGAACCATTTGGAAGCATAAACTGATCATATACAGACTGCTCTTAAATTAGGAAACTGCACAACATTTTAAAGTTTAAGCTTGTGGTGCAGAAGAAAAAATGAACCACAATGGCTTAAAAAGTGATACGTAGATCTTACTTAAAATGGGAGAGATTTATGAAACTATACAGCTTACAATAAAACGAACACTGTAATTACAGTCGCATGTTATTTATGTAGCACACGCATATGCAAAAACAAGTTTTTACATTCAGTACATATTTAAGGAAATATTACCACATGAACTCAATGAACTGGGGCACATTGCTGTTAGTATGGATTAATAGATTTTTAAAAATGTATAGTTAGCAGGGACATCCTATGAAACTCTCTGTAGTTTTGTGGTTGTTCTGAACTACCACAACATCATAAACTCCCTTAACCACGGCTGAAGTAGCAGAGCGTAGACAGGGCAAAATATCACATCATTCATTACTGAAGAATCCCCAAGTTAACCAGAGCAGAACAGCATGACTAAAATATTACACAGCTGAAACTTAAAGAGTTCTTGGAGAAAATGACTTAAAGAGAACGCAGCAGTCTGTTAAAAACAACAACTTCACCTTAAACATGATGAAAAGTTTGGGCAGTAAATCAACAAGCTCAAAATCGAAACATTTGGACTCTTATTTCATAAGGTGACTCGAGTTTCTCGCTTGAGTAGATACACTGTTTAGTGAAGCTCGACTGTGACAGGAGCTCAAGAACCATAAATGGTGTGAGAATGAAGGAGATGCAGAGAATGCAGAGATGGAACTGGTTTCCATCACAACATATACAGTAAACCCTTTAAGATATGATTTCAGTTTCTTTACACAGTTTACATTTATATCTAAATGTGGAACATTGTTTGGAAAAGATCCAAACTATCCCACTGTGCATTCTTCTGGGGGATCTCGACTATCAGGAACCCAATAAAGGCAAATTCTGTGAAAGGACAAACAAAACCGTCTTTTTCTAAACTTGTGAATCTGGATGAGCACCAATGGTAAACAACATGCTCTCTCAGGGGCTTTGGGAGAAACAGTAGTGATGAGTAGGGTCTTGTTGGACATGTCATGAGACCATTAGATAGAAGAGCTTTTAAACAGACCCTAATTCATCGCTATTATAGAACAACAAACACTGTTAGACCGACCGTCAACATCATTATGTGTGTATGCAGTACATCATAAAAAGCTTTAATTTCAACCAAAATAGTTTTTTATAAGATTCCACGATTCTTACTGTAAACTCTCCATTCACACATTTTAAGAAGATACATTTCCAAACCCTTATCATGTTAAAAGTCGTGCTACAGACCAGATTAGGGACAATGAAAATAACTCATAAGTATAATAATAAAATGAAAGGAAAGTCTCCAACTTACTTATTTGCCACAAAACAGCTGCAAAATCGAGCCATGGTGTCAAAGTTCACCCTAAAAGTAGCATTTCCTTATTGCATCCTTGTGTGAAACTCTTCTCAAGGTCCACTAAAGAATCTTTAAGCCTGTTTGGTCAAATTCGCATTTGTTTCTCATATCATATTCCCACATAGCTTGCGGGAATGTTCATCCGTCATGTGTGTTTCAGCCGGCTATCTCTCAGGACTGAGCACGCTCACTGTCTCTCTCTCTCTCCCTCTCTCTGATACCACCCCCCACCCCCTCGCCAACCCCCGTCAACTAATCCAGAGAATCCAGCTACTATTGTCTCACCCGCCGCCTTACTCCCGACAGGGGCAGGCGTCATTTGATAATAAGATGGGCAAGTTCCCTGAGGAGATAGCACTTGTCTTGCCTCGGGGGCTCATTCTGTGCCATGGAGGGGGTTGAAAAGCCAGTCAATGGCCAAAGGTGTTTAAAAAACTCATTGGAAATCAGTAGAAAATGATAGCTGACTGCTTCAAAGAGAGAAACAATTCATTTCACTGAACTAAAAAGGAATAGGGAGCAGCACACATGTAAATACTCAATATATTATAATATTCAAATGTTTGTGTACATTAACGCTGGGTGGCTCTTAAAGAGCCCACTTCAGTTTCCAGGCGGCGAAGGATGGATTTAACTAATTTGGATGCAACTCTAACGGAAGTGATCGGACATTGTGGTGACCCGACGTTCCTCATTTTTCCTACGTTCCTTAGACAATTCGTGCACACAACCACAAACCACAGTCCCGTGCATACAAACCTTTCACCTCCCTGCCGGTTTTGAATATTTTCCTTCCCACACAGGCAAATCGAGCGCAAGTATTTGGCAAAAATGTAAACAAAGCGTTGCGACGGCCAATTCTTTTACTTTAACAAAAACAGGTTAAGAAAACACTTGAGGAGTGGGAGGGTGGAGATTGTTCTTTCATATTAAATGACTAAAAAGACTAATATATAGGCGGACACTTAGTCACTTAGAGTAGACATCAATTTCAAACTTATAGTATGTACTTATAGTGATAGTTGTCCAAGCCTATTCTTTTTACCTCGCACATATGGTGAGCAGAGCCCCGTGAAGTGTGTACCTGAATTTTAATGCAGTGCACTCATATGTCCTACGGGCCTCTTTTAGAAAGCTTGGTGCAATGTCTGTCCATTTTCCTTATGAAAAAAGCCAAGTTGGTAGTTCCTGAGCCCTTTCTACTCTGGTTAACTTTAGAAGTTACTGTATAATTCATTTAGCATTACTGGTATATTCCAAATCATTCTGTGTTATTCAACACATCACAGTCATAAAGTGATGTGAAATGTTGCTTAATAAATGTCTTTTTTCTGTTGAACACAAAAGAAGATATTTTGAAGAATGTATGAAAGCAAACAGTTCTGAGGCACTTTTTTCCTACTATGGTAGTCAACGGTGGCCAAGAACTGTTTAGTTACAAGCATTCTTCCAAATATCTTTCTCTGTGTTCATCAGAACAAGGACATTTATACAACTCAAGGGTGAGTAAATGATGACAGAATTTTTTTGAGGGGTGAACTGTCCCTTTAAGATCCAGGATCTAAAAGAACAGAATCCCCCAGAACAAATCATTCTTCCGAAGATGTAGTCATGAATATTTCAACCCCCTCAATTCTGTCAGTTTTCACGGACTCGAGTTACTACAGCCGTCCCCTGCAGAGTACTGTTTCTTTTCTTTACAAAGCTCTCTGAATTCCAGCCCACATCTGGAACACATCTTCTGAGGCAGTGCTCTACCCCGCACTCTAATTAAAGCCATGTATGCCAAACTGTAAATAACCCAAAACATGATACCAGTCGGTAAAGAGGACTGCAAAGCCGGACAGTTTGAAATAACATAAGATGAGAATACGTTCCGTATCTTCTCATGAGAAAGGACATAAAGCAAAGCCCTGAGCGGACCAGCATTCCCTGTCTTTTAAGCCCCTCGCTCTTACATTAAAAAAGCATCCTGCTGGGTCCACACAGCTTGACCGATGAACACAGCCCCTATCAGCTGCTCTTTTCCTCAGCGACCAGTTAACTTTCTATCCCCCCATTTTTAGGCTCTTTGAAACTCTGTGTGTGGCAGCTCTGGAGGGAAGCTTTTAAATGGACGATCTCAACAGCTTAATGAGATGACAATAATGAAATAATTGCACCCTGGATTTTACAATGCCCCTTCTCCTAGAAGTACCTTTGTGGACTATTTAAGCAAGTTAACATTAACAGATATTTTAGATTCAACACACTCTGTTAACACAGGGGTTCAATTATGTGATACAACCACAGTTCATGCGTAGTTTAATCAGTTTATTGAAGAGATGTTTATTATAATTAATGACTATATATAAGATTCAGTGAATAACAATTACTCAGTGAAGTTGTCGTTTATGTCACCATGGGTTATCAAAAACATTTTAAATCATTACATTTTATGAATAGCTGATATAGTAGATTATCTTAATGCTGTCCATGTTCAGTTTAATCATCGTTTTTCATACGGAAAGCACATTTCTGACATTTGAATAATAACTGCACAAAGACTATACACAAAACTGGTGATGATTCTTTTGATGTTTTGATGTGGTGCACACCAGCCTTTACTAAACTGAGATCATAAAGGATCATAACTTGAAAGCAGGCAGGTTAAGGCCAAACCAGTTGCTTACAGAAAACATTAAAACTGTGTTTTTGCACATGCATTTTTTTTCTTGGCTGTCACTTACAGTAGTTGCAATACTTGGAAGTCTCATTAGTACAAATTTCATTCTGTCAGGGAATCCAAGCAGGAGTAGTTCACCTTCAAAATGAAAATTCTGTCATCATTCTGTCAAAAATGTTGTTAAAAGCCCCCCATTCACTTCTGTTGTAACCAATGCAAGTGGATGGGGCTGTTAACAACATTCTTCAAAATATCTTCTTTTGTGTTCTGCAGAAGAAAGAAAGTCGTACAGGTTTGAAATGACAAGAGGGTGAGTAGGCTAAACGATGACAGAATTTTCACTCTGAAGGTGAACTACTTATTGCATGAGTGCCAAACATATTCCAAGATATTTTATTGGTATGTTTTTTTTCCAGCAGGACTTATAATGGGTCAATAGAACAAGATGTCAATCACATTTTTCTATTCAGCCTCGAATTTACAGAACATTATAAAAACAATGGGTCAATAATATTTATCAATATGTTGTATAAACGCGCCTGTGGCTGTCTAAAACCTGAAAACAACCACAAAAAGCCGACTTGGACAGGCTATTATTAATCTATCCATTAGTAACATCAAAACGTCGATGTTTAATTCTTTGCAATGACAACATTGCGTCATAATGCCATGACTTTCCCTCAAAAAATTCGAAATACTTCAGCAATTTCGTCGCTTGTGACAGACACACTGAAGAGTGTCAGTTGATTACTTGAGTCTTTTAATAATTATTAAACATTTCCACTAACATTAATATAACTTACGTAGGCAACAAATCGCTACCCAACTAAACAAAAACACCAGAAAGTTGTTAACTCACCCAAATAATTCGACTCCACAGAACATTATTCACTCGGCATGGATAAGTTACCGGAAAGTGATGGAGATGTTTGCTTCTCAAACTTCTAACAACCATATGCTCGATCCAGACGCAGAGACAGATAATGACGATGAGTTGAATAAAACCACATATCCTTATCAACGATTTAACACAAACCTCTACTTACAAAGCCAACGAGATCCTAGAGTTATTTGCTCATACTGACGCGTGCGAAACATCAGAGATTTTCTCACATTATACTACTATAGTCTCGTGTGTGAAGGTGAGATGTAACATCGCCCTCTATCGTGCAGAGCAACTGACTGACTGACTCTCGACAGTCTCTCGGAGGAACAAAGAAGAACATGTGTTCATTTTAATGTGTGTACAAGACTGAAACATGGATTAATTCATAAATGAGATTTATTTTGTAATTTATTTATTTCGTTAAATGTTAAATTTGGCTGGTTGTTTAACATGCATTCTAACAGCCGTTTGTCTTCAGTAACCCTTAGTGTTGAACCACTGGGCTCTGGCAACAACATCATTAGAATAGTCGTCGTTTTTGGTTTCACTGTCCACATTCTGATAAGATGTGACTTTCTCCATCTTTCCGCAGTTGTAGCCTGCTATTCCACCTGAAACAGATATGGTACTACATTACAGCAGTGAAAGTTTAACTAAAGGCTGCTGATTCTCACACAGATTTATTTTCAGTCTCTCAGGGCTGGTTTCCCGGACGGGGTTTTAGCCTAATCCCAGACTACTTTATAAATGAGTGGCATCTTGATCGAAAACAACTTGCACTTGCATATCTTAAAATATATCAGTGCGATTGTTTTGTCTCAAGATGCACACTGTAATGTTTGTTTGTAAAGCATGTTTTTAAAAACGCCGTAAATATCCTAATTTAACTAAGGCCTAGTCCTGGTTTAGGCTAATCCCTGTCCGGGAAACCGCCCCTCAGAGTGTAGTCTACTGCACCTTTGAAGCACTGCTCTTGGGTCCAGCCAGGAAATTTCTTTTTAGCCGCGTGAATAAAGTCAATGAGTATCTGAGTTGCTTGAATGAGATGCTGTTCACTGTCCAGTGTACCTACAATACGGTGGTAGCGTTTGTCAACCTGAAAAACCGAAGCAATTAACTACCAGAAATAAATCATATTATCAAGTCAACATTTTTAATATGGCTATTTACCCAAAAGAGTCTGCTTTAGTCTAAATCTTTCAACTTTTCCAGTGTGAAAGTATTACATAATGTTCATCTTTAGTTCACCTGTGCCCAGCCCAGTGACGCAAAAATGGGGCATGCAATATATGCGGTGCATAGGGGCGCCGCACGAGGGTGAGCGCCATTGTGCCAAAATATTATTTATTACGAAAAAGGTAATTATTTAAAACGTTTCAGTTTTACTTTTGTCTAGCATTTTAAACGAGTTCAACAAATACATTTTATTTAATCAAGTTATTATTTCAACCACTCGTTCTGTGACAGTCACATCACCAAATGGATCAAGCAAGGAAACGTCCTGAGGCGCTGAAGGTTGTTAAAGCTGTTAAATCTACCACTATCACGCATATGAGCTAGTTGTCAGCTGTGCAGTTTGAACGTCAGGCCTGTGTTCTTCATACAATGCAAGCAGATGGGTCTTCTGCAAACAGCACGAGCTGACGAGTCTTCTCCATACAGCGCGCAGCACATAGCACCGTTTTAAAGTAAGGGGAACATCCAAAGATCTTCTATTTATTTGTGTTATAATGTGAGTTCATGTTGTCTGTCTTATTTCGTTTTTCAATAAAAGTTGTATTATAAAATTTCAGTTAAGTATGTTTAACTTAGGCTAGGCTACTATTTTATTGTTGTATTTTTATTAAATAGCTATTAATGAACCACAAACTAAGCATTCGTTTTAAAGTGGGAAAATAATACTTTTTGTTATAGCCTAGAAGGCGAGTAAGCCATATATGTCTTATTCGTTTAGATGAATAATGTTAATAATACTTTTTGTTGAAGGAAAGGGAATGATCTAAATGTTTAACATTTAAGATAAAAATAAGTTTATTATTCACTGGGAACATTTCCTCACCAGCACATCGCTAATGGGCTACAACTTGTCATGGTTCTGCCCCACCTTGTCTTGCTTCTCTTGACCTAGTGGCAGTACCATGATAGAACCTCTTGTTTTATGTGGAGAGTGACGTTTTGTCCCTGTTGGTCTTCCACTCTCCGGTGTGGCGTCTCTGTTCCCGCCCTTTCGTCTCCTCGTTATTGTTTGGTAATTAGTTCATGCCCCGCACCTGCTTCCTCTTGATTTGTCCCCTTTATGAGGTCCCTGTGTTTTCTATCCTGTGCTGGATCATTGTTATGTTGCTTCGTGTTTGTGGTGAGTTCTTGTTGTGTAGTTAGTTTAGTTTACAGTGGTCATGTCAAATGTTATTATTTCTAGTCTAGTTAGTCCCTGTCCGTGTTGCTATGTTTTATTATGTTCCCCCACGTGGGTCTTTGTTTAGTATTTTTTAATTATTATTAAAGTCTGTCTTGTTAACCCCTTACCCGCTGTCTGCACTTGGGTCCTCTGTCATAAAAAACGAGAAAAAACACGAAAAAAAAGACAGAGGACCCAAGTGCAGACAGCGGGTAAGGGGTTAACAAGACAGACTTTAATAATAATAAAAAAATACAAAACAAAGACCCACGTGGGGGAACATAATAAAACATAGCAACACGGACAGGGACTAACTAGACTAGAAATAATAACATTTGACATGACCACTGTAAACTAAACTAACTACACAACAAGAACTCACCACAAAGACAAACACGACGCAACAGGTTCTATCATGGTTCTGCCACTAGGTCAAGAGAAGCAAGACAAGGTGGGGCAGAACCATGACAAAACTCGGTTGTTACTTATATTTGGGATGTTCAAAGAAGTTTTATTGTTTAAAACTGGACGAGCTTTTTTATTAAAGGTATTAAATGACAAAATGATAAATTATATAAGCGAAAATCACTTTTCAAAGAATACAATAAATACCCTTATTTGTGGTTTTATTCAGTTATTGTAAGAAAATATCAAATTAAAAATTGTTTAGCCTTTCATCCTAAAAAAAAACAATCGTCCTATTATTCGATTATCAAAATGATCATAGTTGCAGCTTAATTTATTGTGAATTTATGTGCACTAACTTTATGTACTTATGTCAATTATGCATTGACATGATTTAAAATATAACTGACTGCAAACGGAATATAAAACTTGTCTACGGATTTTTATGTGTGCGTTGTCTGTATTTAGGTTGGGGTGGCGCCTAAACTGATCTCGCATACCGCTCAGAAAATGTGCAGTTGAGCCCCTGGCCTAGCCATATACAGTATATATACTGTATAGCCTATATTTATATATTTTTATGATAGACCTGCTCCTCAGACCGACCTGCATTAGTCCAAAGCCTTTGCCTGTGGGATAATCATACCCATCCTTAGATAAAAGTGCTGGGTTTGCTCTTGTCTCCCTGGATATGATGGCAGCGATCACAGCCGGCTCCATCTGCTTTGCTTTACCAACTTGAATGATTAAACTCTTGTATTTCTCCATTTGGGTCAGATCATTCTCAGCCATTTTTCTAGAGGCTTCCACACCTATAAATGTATATATTATATACATAACATAAGCATTTGCAAAAACTCATGTTTTTTATTGTGCATTGCAATTTATATAAATCAAACTGTAGTTGGGTTGTTTTGATTAAGTAACAATAACTAAAGCAATACAGCTAACTAACACAATAAATATACAGTATATATATATATATATATATATATGTCATGGCTCTGCTTCATTTAGTCATGTTTTTCTTGGTCCTGTAGCAGAGTCATGACAAAGCCTTTGGTTATGTGTGGAGAGAAACATATATTATTGTCCTTTTGACAATAATATGCGTTCTCTCCAGTGTCTCGTCATTGGCCCCGCCCCTCTCATTTCCTGTATTGTTTCCCGGCCGTGTCTGATTACCCTCACCTGCCCTGTGTCGTTATCCTTCGTTTGTCTTTACTATATATACCCTCTTGTTTCTTTGTCCTGTGCTCGTGGATTGTTCTGAGTTTGTACTGTGTACGTTCGTCGTGCTTACCAGTGTTTGATGTTAGCCTTACTGTCCGTGTACTCCCTGTTTGCTGTGTTCCTGTTTCAACTGTCTTAGTAAGTGTTTAGTTTAGTCTCTGTCTAAGTATTGTCTAGTTTATTGTTTAGTTAGCCTTGGTCCTGGTGTTTGTATTATTATATTTGTCACCTTGTCGTTTACCCCCTCGTGGGTGTTTTGTTTCTGTTTTTGTTATTAAAGTCTTGCTTGTTAACCCCTTCACTGCCTGCCTGCAACTGGGTTCTTCCCTCGAGAGCGTGACATATATATATATATATATATTTCATGTTATAAACTAACCTATGCTGGGTTGAATATAAACTAATTTTGCTGCAGGTTAACTTAACCCAATAAAATGTTTATAAAATGTATAGGCCTACTTATGCATTCTTACCAATTACAGGTAATTTGTCCTGTTTTGCTGTTTTCTCTGATGCTCCAGTGGTATCGATTTTTGTGATGTTTCCGTAAATGCAGGCTGGGAACAATCAACACAATGACAAATATCATATGCAGCCCTTCAAAGTTAGTAAATACTTGATCAAGATAATGTATGCATCTGATATTTTTAACTTACCCATGATGTTTCCACCGAACTTCCACAAATTATTTTTGTTGAAGAACCTTCTTATGACAGACAGTTTAAAATGTGATTTATATATATAATCGCGAATGTTGGGAGTGGTTACAGGTTTTCTAATTTTATTAGTCATATTACAACACACCCAAGTCAGTGAATCATACGTTTGTGCAGAAGGAGGCATTAAAGGTATACCTAACAATCTTTCCTTGTTTCACTATCTTAAAGAAAGAAAAATAATGATTTGGAGTTTGTCAATTTATTTTATAATAAATATGCAGGTCCTGGATTTGCCAATACATAAAGTAGAGCGAGAAGTATAGTATAGTCAATAATTACAAGTATATTCAATAATTACATTTTCTATTTTTTCATAGGTCCAAAATGTCTTGGGTTCGAAAAAATTATAACAGAAAAGTAATAATGAAAATGTAATTTTGGAACATCTGACCATGTTCTTGCTCCTTAAAATATTTCCATAAATTCATAAAGCACATAAAGATTTTTGGAACATTCTCACATTATTCTGCATCAGGACAAACATGCAAAATTCAGAGACAAATTGTGCATTTGGTTGTTGGTCAGTTTCAGGACTGTTAAATATACACAGAACAACCATTTCAGTTTATTGGCCAAGCAGGCATTAATATCATCCGATACTGGCAAATAGAAAATTGTGAAACATAGAATAACCAGCTTTGACAGGTTACTGGCATACAACTATTATATTCTCAGATTTATTTAGCGAGTTGTAGTGTATTTCGGGGAAACTGTGAGTTTAACCACAGTAACATACAAATAATTAATGGTGATTAACTATTACCTATTTTATACACTTTACCTGATGCAGCAGAATTAATAACAGCGACAGACTCGTCCAGCGAGTGATCAGCAGATCGTATATCAACTCTAAGAAATATTACTTTCCTGGCCTTGGAAAAACAATATTCTTACTGTAGTACCTACAGTACCACTTCAGAAATCTTAACGAAATCAAGCAGTTTAAGTGACGTTGATATGTGATAAATAAACACAGAAACGATTCGAGCGTGGTTACAAATGCGGCTTTATTTACTACAGTAAAGGGGGAATAAAACCAACTAACTAACAAAGACCAAACACTAACAAACAAACATAAAACGTAAAAGCAGTAAAGAATGAAAGAAATAGACAAAGCAAAGAGTGGCAGTATGAGCTACTCGCATCTACATAAACCATCAAGGACAATCTCCTTATTTAAAAGGGGCAAAGCTTAAGCGCAGCTATTTAGAAATAGATCAGATACTTGCATTGGTATCCTGGTTGTACTAGTACAAATTCTTGGTGCTCGTGCAAAACAAAGGTTTCAGAGTCCTGATGAGTTCAAAGCGAGCGGGTTATGGGATGAATTTAATATCAAAATGATTAACAAATGCATGCACAGTCATCCGTGAACGTGATACAAGTTACACTTGTATTTTAGTATTCACAAACAAATGCCGTATGATTTGAATCTGTGAAATTTTGATTGTAATAAACATGAGGCGATTTGTACAAATAGAGACAGATTTGTGAATACAATGTTTTATTTTGCGTTCATGTATAATCATTTTGCGCATACCAATGAGAAGTTGTCCAGTTGTGTATCCTGCAACGCGCGTCCATTCATCCTGTTCTGTGCATTCGTATTTTGAGACGTTCTTTACGCGGTTTTGCATTGGACAATCCACACACAAACAACTTCAGATCCACGCACAACCGTGCATAAACTACGGCCTACCACTAGATGGCAGTCTCACGGAGCGATGCAGAGGTTTGCGGCAGAGGTTGCGCTAGACTTGAATACCCGATAAAGTCGTTTACATATTTAATGTTTCTTTTGTCAGACATAAAACAATAATTACAGACAAATGTTTATAATCATAACAGTAACAATGACAGGTGCTTGAAAACGCTGTTTTTAATCATTTATTAATTTACTTACAAGTTACTTTAAGATGCTGTTTTGTTATGAATGTGCTGCTTCTGCCACTCACTGAACGGAAAAGACGCAGAGAAACATTTCCCTGTACTTAAAGTTAAGGTTTATCGAAAATAACGCTAGTCGCTATCTCTCTCTCTGAAGGAAAAAAGTTTGTAAACACCGCACCACTGTGCGCGCTTGTGTGTATGTGAGCACGCGACGCGGGGGTCTGATTAAGTGACAGATGCATGCATTGTAGAATAAGATCCTCAAACAATGTTATCGTTGTGTTATTATGAAAAGTGTAAAAATATTTTCAGTTCGTTTTGAATCTATTGCAAAATAGATTAGACGGTGGTGAGACGGCATAGTCAAATGACTTGTTTATACACGAGTCTCACTGATCCAGTTTTACTGAATGGGAGAGACGTTTATGAGTAATGAATGGGGAAACATGCGCCCTTTCCTCCGGTCACTTACGATCACGTTCTGATGAAAGGAAATGATTGGATGCTACCAATTTGACATAAAGGGGAATTACAAATTGCCCTAATTGTAATCCGTCAAAATGACTCTCGCCCATTCAGGAAAACGGGATCAATGGAGATTCGTGTATAAACAAGTCATTAGACTATGCCGTCTCACCACCGTCTAATCTGTTTCGCCATAGTGTCAAAATGAACTGAACATATTTTACACTTTTTATATTAACACAACGATAACGTTGTTCAAAATGACGGAAAATGAAAAAGTCTAGCGCAACCTCTGCCGCAAACCTCTTCGTCGCTCCGTGAGACTGCCATCTAGTGGTAGGCCGTAGTTTATGCACGGTTGTGCGTGGATCTGAAGTTGTTTGTGTGTGGATTGTCCAATGCAAAACCGCGTAAAGAACGTCTCATAATACGAATGCACAGAACAGGATGAATGGACGCGCGTTGCAGGATACACAACTGCACAACTTCTCATTGGTATGCGCAAAATGATTATACATGAACACAAAATAAAACATTGTATTCACAAATCTGTCTCTATTTGTACAAATCGCCTCATGTTTATTACAATCAAAATTTCACAGATTCAAATCATACGGCATTTGTTTGTGAATACTAAAATACAAGTGTAACTTGTATCACGTTCACGGATGACTGTGCATGCGTTTGATAATCATTTTAAATTCATCCCATACCACCAAGACCACTACTTTTCGTATTTGAACACATTGTTTAACAAATAATTTGTAGTGGTAGAAATTTATTAAATTCTAACAGAGTATGCAGCAAACCAATGGAGCATTCAAGACACATAACGTACTGCCAAGTATATAACGTTAGTGGTTAAAATTAGCAGAGAGCAATTAATTTGGTCAGTTTATATATATTCCAGGATCAAGATTAGGCGTCTAGACCAAAGCATTTAAAAAAGTAAAGACGTCAGTGTATGTTTGCCTCCGCGATAAAAAAAAAAAGATTGAAAGTTATGTGCTCAAAGAACCATTTTGAGGGGGATTTATCTTTTTCCAAAAAAGCAGTAACGTTATAAAGCACCCGGTAAATCTGCACACTATTCCAAAAATCTATAGGCATACCGTACGCATCTTATACCATGACTACTACTTCATCCACCCGCAAATTATTAATCAGAATTAATCATACATTCGAATTTACCTGTCATTTTAAATTTCTTGGCCTTTTGCCGAAAAGTATTTTTTTCGTTCTTCTTGAGTCCGTCAGGGTACGTTCCAGTGGTCTTGTACGTTGTAATTTGCTTATAAATCACAGGATCCATGGTCAATAAATCAATCAAACAGAACAACAGGAAATCCAAGAAAATTGTAGACTAAGAAATAGAAACTGGTGGCGGAGAAAATTGTGGCGAATTTGCAAGGCGCAGTGTTCAAATTTGATTGAAATCCCATCCCACATAAAAGCATTGTGCGGAGCCCTTCTGATCACCCCTCGGAGAAAAAAAAACAAGACCCGCAAATCCATGGCCACAGTTTTGTAATTCGTTCCCTCAGTTTCAAAATCCGTACTCACAGATTCTAAAACTGTTCCCACAGTTTACAAAACCGTGCTCTCGGATTAATAAATGTACCCACGAGTTTACAATCCGTGCTCTCGGTTTTGTAAACCGTCCCCTCAGTTTTTGAAATCTGTACCCACAAATTCATAATCTGTGCCCACGCTTTCGCAATCCATTTGCACAGTTTTGCAAACTAGCCTACTCGCAGAATTGAAGCCTCTGTCTGTCAACAGAACAAGCTCCTTCCTACAGGAACATTAACAAATATTGTATACTGTTTTATTTTAGATTATATTATAAATTGTCTTAATGTGTTTAGACACGAGCGCGTGGCACATATAAAGCATGTTCACGTTCAAGAAAGCACGTTCATTGCCGCGTTTCACTGGTGTAAAGTTGGTTTGACATTAAACTTCGACATTAAAAATCGATATTCGTGAATTTAGGGACCATCTCTAAAGTTACATACACATTAAAATACATTTTTCCAACTTCAAAAGCATTTAAAGGTAATGATTTATAGCCACAAGACTAACTGTACAGTGTTCATGTGTGTGTCAGATATAATGCACAACTTTTGAGCGTGTGCCCGCTCTTCCCCGAGCGCTTAGATCCTCTACAGAGAGGAGAGACTCATGCTCTTGGAAAGAGGTGGGATAACCCCAAGCATGAGATGCACTCGCTGTGACCATCAGCGGAAGACCCCACACAAGTGACAGGGACGGCGCGGAATTTGAAACAACGCCGCTGGAAATTTGCTCGAGAAATTTGTCTTTCAGAGCTTGCCGGATGGCAGCAGGGAAAGAGACCGGCGCTGCTGGAGACACTATTGTGCATAATTCTGATCATTTTGTGTCATTTTGTGCATATATGCACTTTTGGGCTCTGTTGTACATCCCACTTATAAGAAGTATTCATAGGAATGATATTACCATAGATGTGTTAATAATCAGACCACTGATTGAGTGTTACAAGTGAATATATGAAGATGAATTGATGATTTAATGATATAATCAGTATACTTAAGCATTGATTGAGTGTTGTTTGAACTATAAGTATATTTTTAATCGTTTTAACCAAGTATAGACCAGATTTCAGCAATATAAAATTCAGTGATGTCTTTGGATCTGTTTAAGGCCTGACCTAGATAAAGTTCAGAAGGTTGAACATGTTGTTCACTTTGTGGCCTGAAAACTGGTACCAACTGGAAAACTTATTTTTAAAAAACCAAGTAAAGGTCGACATTCCACTATCAGATACAAACCTTGTTGCCTAGAAAATAATAGTGGCAGACGAGAATGATTGGATAATAAAAAATAAAAGGTAAAGGGAATTTCCTGATTGGTTTAGGAAAGCACCTCCTTTCCTAAGTTTCACTATAACTACAGGCTGGAAAACACTAAGTTTTCAGATGACTGGGGACATCTCACTTTGTTTGGCCTGATCAAATAAAGTTAACTCCTTGACACCTGAACCTTCTTTGTCTGAGAGATTTTTTGAACTTCAAGATTGACTTTTACCACATCAACACCAAAAATGCCGGACAGAGAGGTCTTATCCGCTGCGAAGGCTTTTCGACGGCGAAGCTATCAGTCTCGAGTAGCGAAGGTAGAGTTGTCATTGAAGGAGAAGAGATCTGAGGACCATATGGCGATGTGCATGCTCATATAACCATAAGCCCCGCCCAATTTGGCGGGCTCCATCACCATAGGTCCGTGCAGCTTCACTGCCATTAGTTGAAAGTTTTACTTTGCACGAACCAATGGCCGTGCAGTATTCACTGCGTTATTAAAAAGCTTCAGTCATTGGAGAAAAAGGAATTTTCCCCATAGCGTACTGCTACGCAGTACGAGTGAAGTATCGATAGGGAACTGCACTATGAGACGGCATAACCTGACTAACCAGAGTACTTGGGCCTGTACCATGAACGTATTTGAACAAACCCAGGGTTACAGGTTTAGTTTTGGGTTGACAAAACCAAACCAATGCAATCAGGCATTATTGGTACCATGATGGAGCTCATCAACTTTCTCTGTCAACCCAGGCTTTGAACCTTAAGATATGATTACTCCACGTGCACATAGAAGAGTGACGTCCCACCGAACAACCAATCGCGTTCGATGTCGAGCGAGATCCATATATTTTTCAGGCTGAGGAGCAGGAAATAATTATTTAGAAATATAAGGAATATAAAAATGTATTACAAGCACGCAGTAATACTGCTAAAGTGTTTGCTGCCAAAGCGAGAGAAGTCTGGTGGAAAAAGATTGCTGATTGCGTTAATGCGTAAGTTAAAGGGGCGAAGAATTAAGACCTAAATTTTAACCTGAGCTTTTCTTGTATAAGAGGGTATTTTATATTTTGTTGTATAATCGTATTCAAGCGAACATCCTGTAAGTGTCAGAACTGAAAACGCCCTTGTTACTGAAATTACAACTGTTATTGACACCAGCATCAGCGAACGCCAGGTCCTGGAATGCAGATAGGTTGAACACTGCCTCCACAGAAAAATATTAACGACTACTTCTCTAGCCCCGCCCACTGGTTCGCGAATTACTTTAGCCATAGTACACACTCCCGCATTTGTGATGATTGACAAACTGGTAACCATAGCAACATATTTTTCGGCTAAAGATTCGTTTTGTCCGTCAGTTTAAACCAAACTGCTGATATGCGCTGTGTTGTGTTTATGCTTGGAAGGCTACATCACACAGCACTCTTTTCTGTGTTGCCATGTTTGTTATTAATAAGCGCTTTTATGCTTGTTTTTTGGTCTTAGATCAAAAAGCCTCGGCACTTAGGTCTTAATAAATGGTCTGTTGAAATATATAAACAATTAGGATTTTAAGGTTAGTTTTTATCTTGTCTTTATTTGCTTATTTTTTCTGTGAAGATCTGGCAACCCTGTCACTTTAGCGAAGGGCTCTCGAGAGCGGCTAGCCCCGTGTCATATGTGCAAAAGTGAGGACTTATTTCACTGTTATTTTTATTTAGAGCGACCAAGCAAGAAACATGCAACATTGTGCAGCACCTGGTTGTGGAAGAACATAGTCGCTTCCTTCAGATTCTGATATTAGGAAAGCGTGGTTGAAGTTTATTTTTAAGTACGTTGCTGCTCACGTGGGTGAAACATTGAGCATTTGTTCGCGTCATTTCACCATGGATTCCTTTGTGAACAAGGCGCTGGATTTGCAGAGAGACTAAAATTAAAAAGCACTGCTGTGCAGTCAATATTGGATCCGACAGGAATGGCTCAGCAATCTTATGCGAGTAAAACATATTTGTACTATGCGTCAGTGTTAATTTTGACAGCAAATTTTGATTTAGTTTTAGTCATAGTCTTTTGATGAAAATGCATTTGTTTTAGTCTAGTTTTAGTCAACGAAATATGAAAAACATTTTAGTCTAATAAATATACATTATATTTAGTCTACTAAAATCTAAATGGTTTAAATCATTTACTTGGTGTAATTAAATGTTCCATACAAAGATTCAACTGTTTTGACATAATTTACTTCACCTTAGAATGAAATGAAACCAGGTCATTACCTTTATTTTTTCAGAAAAATTCAGTAACTAGATATGCATTGTTGGAACACAGAATATTAGACCATGAACGACATGTTCCAGTTCATTCAATCCCATTTGATTCAAATGACTCGTTAAGTAGGGCGTATTCATTCAGTTCATTCAACCAATGAAACGTTCTGACAGGGCTCACACTCAAAGGCTATTGGCTCATGGCATGCCTCTTTGAAGAAAGAGCTACACTGTCTTTGCTTGAGACAGCAATGAATGAGAAATAGCTTTCAAAAATGCATATTATATAAATTGTATTACATTTCTTTAGTCATGCAAACATGTTACATATTTGGTTCGAATGTACAGTTTGACTCACTTCATCACTTCTATAATCAGTAGAGGACAGCGCAGGTTTTCTTTTGGCTGACTTTATGTTGCATTTCACATTATGCAGCAGCTCGTGTTAGCGGATATTTAGTTAACATAAGTTAACATAGGCATATAAAAACGTTTGAGCTTGCCTTTGTAATGTGTTTCGGGGTGACTCGCCTGCAGTCGCGCTTCAAGTTTGCAGCGTTTTACCGGCGATCGTGAAGGAAAATAAGACGCTTCGTAAACCGTGTGGAGACAGAATATTATGGAAGCATATTGGTAGCAATTGTTAAATTGAAATGCAATTTGCAAAATGGCAATGCATTATGTAAAATGCATGATTGATTGCCAGAGAATCCTTCTCATTAAGGACATGATTACATGACGATCTGCCTTTGTTAATTATAGCTACGACTGCTTTGTTGTTGGATAGAATTTCGATATGTTTGCGAGACCACTCTGAGCCCCACAGAACAATAGCAACCGCAATGGGGTAGAGCTCGCAGAGAGCAGAAGAGGTTGAGGCGGGATTTGGCGTAGGGAATTGTTCTGGCCATTTCTCTGCGAACCACTGTCTTTGAGAAAACGCCCCAAAGCCTTTAGAAGGGGTAGCGTTGGTGAAAATCTGCAGAGCTGCAGACGATTCTGAAATATCGTTGTAAAAAAAACGAAATACCGTTCCAACTATTAAGAAGGCTGGTCCAGAATTTCAAGTCTGACATGTCCCCTTCGTCCAGTTGCACGGTATCGTAGAGGTTAGCGACCGAGTGAGCCAAGATCAGTAAGCGAGAAATGAAAGCTCGACCTTGGGGAATGATTCTCATGGCGAAATTAAGGTGGCCTAGCAGGGAGAGCATTTCTCAGTAACCGAGTGCGAAGGGGAGATCGAATGCATAACGGAACGGATTCTCTCGAGCTTCTCGTATGGGAGAGAAGCTTGTATTTTCTCTGTGTCGAGGAGAATACTGAGGAACTCGAGAGAAGTTGATGGGCCGAGGGTTTTCACATTTGAGATAGGGACTCCTACTTCGCTGAAAATTTGTTTGAGCGAATTTAAGATAGGGGTTTGGCTAGACAGAAAATCGATCAATAGAAAGTCATCGAGCAAATGCAGAAGAATGGAAGCTTGCAGACGTTCAGCAGGATCCAGCACAGCGCTTCCGATAGGTTATTAAATATATGCGGACTACTCCTGCACTCGAATGTAAGTTTGACGGCGAAGTAAAACTTGGAGTGCCATTTAATGCTGAACAGAGCCCACTCACTGGGGTGAATCGGAATAATTTTGAACGCGTCTGTAATATCTGCTTTGGATAGCTGAGCGCCTAGGCCAGCTAATTTGATTAGTTCGATCGCATTGTCCACTGTGGCGTAGTACAGGGAAAAAAGTTCGAGAGGGATACATTCGTTAATGCTGGCTATGATGTTAGAATTTTTTTTCCTGCATCGCTGCCGGCGGCTTGTTTGTATCAGTGCGCTTCCCACTTCGCTCTAATATTAGTGTATTTTATTATCGTTAATTATTATTGTCGTTGCTAACTTATCCTGATATCTCAATAACCCTGTTCCTGTTATTTACTTTGAAGAGTCTAAACCAAAAGTGATAGTTAACTTAACGCCGTTAGCATAGCAATAGCGTGTTAGCTTGCTTTCTGTTCACACTGTGAAATATCATCTTGCCTCTGGTTTGTCTTGTGTGCTAACTGTTTCTCTTTTTAAGCGAGTATACTATGATCCATCGAGCAACCTTGGTAAATTGGAATTGCACTTCAAACCCGGTGAGTTATGGCTTCTATTCCTATTATTGTTACTTGCACCTCATGTCATATGTTTAGCTTAGCCTTCTCTGTCAGCTGCGAGGGCTTTATATGCGATAAATGCAGGGAAATAGTTAGGCTGACAGAGAAGATCTTAGAATTAGAGTCTCGCATCCAATCTTTATCTGAGGATAGTAAGAGTTTAACGACGATAGAAAACACTTTGGATGCGAGCAACATTAGCGCACACAGCTCGGTTCCGGTTGAAAATCCTCCGCAGCTGGGAAACTTCGTGACTGTGAGACGGCGTAGTCGCAGGACAAAACATCACTCGACCGTTCCGATTACAGTCTCGAACAGGTTTGCCCCGCTCAGTGACGCACCGACTGAGAAACCTGCTGAAAGTGCCCTAGTTATCGGTGATTCTATTGTTCGGAACGTTAACATAGAGGCACCAGCCACCATAGTCCAATGTTTACCGGGAGCCAGAGCGCCTGACATCAAGTCAAATTTAAATGTGCTGGCTAAGGCTAATCGTAAATTCAGTAAGATTGTCATTCACGTCGGCACAAATGATGTTCGACTCCGTCAATCGGAGATCACAAAAGATAACATTAAAGAGGTGTGTGAGCTCGCAAGCATGATGTCAGACACTGTAATATTCTCTGGCCCCCTCATGCTTATCGTGGTGATGAGATTTATAGCAGATTATCATCACTAAATGGCTGGTTGTCTGAGTGGTGCCTGCAGAATGATATAGTTTTTATAAATAACTGGAAGAGTTTTGAGGGCAGACCTGACCTGTTGAAACGAGATGGTCTCCATCCCTCCTGGGCTGGGACTTCCATCCTGTCTAGAAATATGGCAAAAAGTCTTAATGCTAATGCTAAAACTTGACTCGCTGGGGCCCAGGTCAGGGAGCAGACAGTATGGCTTAACCAACTGTCTGCTTGCCGTCTCACGTCGCAGAATACACAAAATGTACAACATGTAGTAATCCGTTCTCCCAAACATCACAAAATAGAGACTGTGTCTGTCCCCCGGATTAGCAAACATAAAATAATGCGTAAACCTCTTGAAAGTAATTTAATAAACGTTAAACAAACTAAACATGAACAAAATACAGATAATCAACTGTTACGACTCGGATTGCTAAATATTAGATCTCTCTCTAATAAAGCACTTTTTGTTAACGATATGATAACAGATCATAAAATAGACATGCTCTGTTTGACAGAAACATGGCTAAAACCAGATGATTATATTGCTTTAAATGAATCTGTCCCCCAAGATTATTATTATAAACACGAGCCTCGTCTAAAAGGCAGAGGGGGAGGTGTCGCAGCACTTTACAATAACTCTCTTAGCATTTCCCAGAAGTCGAACTCTAAATATAATTCTTTTGAAGTCATGGTTCTTCATGTTTCAACACCTAATACTAAAGATAAAACTCTTTTTAAATTGATTCTAGCTATTGTATATAGGCCTCCAGGGCACCACACAGATTTTATTAAAGAATTTGGTGGGTTCTTATCAGAACTAGTACTGGCCGCAGATAGACTCCTTGTCGTTGGTGACTTTAACATCCACGTAGATAACGTTACAGATGCCTTAGGAATGGCTTTCAAAGACACTCTTAACTCCATGGGCATTAGTCAACATGTGTCAGGACCCACTCACCTTCGTAATCATACTTTAGATTTAATACTGTCTTACGGTATAAATGTGGACGACGTTAAAATCCTTCAGCAGAGTGAAGACATTTCGGATCATTATCTGGTATTATGTTTGCTTCACTGGCCTACGGCTGCAAATAAAACTCATTGTTACAAATATGGTAGAACAATAACTTCAACTACCAAAGATGCGTTTCTCGATAATCTGCCCGAATTGTCTCAAATCATGAGAAATAACGTTGAAGATCTTGACATTACCACTGAAAATTTTAATTCCACCTT
Organism: Triplophysa rosa; assembly: GCF_024868665.1. NCBI lineage: Eukaryota > Metazoa > Chordata > Actinopteri > Cypriniformes > Nemacheilidae > Triplophysa > Triplophysa rosa. The sequence goes on from NC_079902.1 coordinate 6,130,674, forward strand.
CTCGGTAACGCTAGACAAAGTTGCTCCACTACGTTTAAAGAAGATTAAAAATGGCAGCCCCACACCGTGGTATAATGAACACACTCAGGCTCTAAAGAAAGCGGCCCGAAAAATGGAGCGCAACTTTAAGAAAACTAAATTAGAGGTATTTCGTACAGCATGGAAGGATAGTATTCGAAAATACAGGAAAGCCCTAAAACTTCTAGATCCGCCTACTTTTCATCACTAATAGAAGAAAACAGCACAACCCTAGGTTTTTATTTAACACGGTGGCTAAATTAACAAAAAATAAATCGTCAGTGACTTCTGATCCTGTATATCAGCATAGCAGTGATGAATTTATGAACTACTTCACATATAAAATCCAAGATATTAGAGAAAAAATTATAACAATGCAATCAGAAGTGAAACCCGCTGAACAAACTAACTACAGCGCCCTTAAGGAGAAAATGCAATTATTTTATACCGTAGATCAAGATGAGCTGTCTAAAATTATTAGATCATCTAAATCAACAACATGCATACTAGACCCTATACCTACAAATCTACTGAAAGAGATGCTCCCAGAAATTATAGATCCTCTTCTTGGTATTATTAACTCATCTCTGACATTAGGACATGTGCCTAAAGCATATAAGGTGGCTGTTATAAGGCCCCTTGTCAAAAAACCCCAACTCGACCCTAGAGAACTAAGGAACTACAGGCCTATATCGAATCTACCTTTCATATCTAAAGTTCTGGAAAAAGTAGTTTCAACTCAATTATGCTCCTTCCTCCAAAGGAATGACATCAATGAAGAATTCCAGTCTGGATTTAGAGCATGTCACAGTACAGAGACTGCTTTGATCAGAGTTACAAATGATCTGCTATTGGCGTCTGACCGAGGTTGTATCTCGTTATTGGTGCTGCTAGACCTTAGTGCTGCATTCGATACCATTGACCACAGCACACTCCTACATAGACTCGAAAATTATGTCGGCATTAAGGGAATAGCTTTGAAATGGTTTAAATCTTATTTATCCGACCGTTTTCAATTTGTAGCAATAAACAATGAGGTGTCACGCAAATCGCAAGTCCAGTACGGTGTACCACAGGGCTCAGTCTTAGGGCCTCTGCTCTTCGCATTATACATGCTACCTCTAGGAGATATAATAAAGCGACACGGAGTTAGCTTTCACTGTTATGCTGATGATACTCAACTTTATATTTCCTCGAAGCCTCATGAAACACAGCAGTTCCATCGAATAATGGAATGCATAGTCGATATAAAAAACTGGATGAGTAACAACTTTTTATTACTGAACTCGGACAAAACGGAAGTGTTACTTATTGGACCGAAAACTGCTATAAGTAACAACCAAGAATACTGTTTAACTATTGACGGATGTTCCATAAAACCCTCGTCGTCAGCAAAGAATCTTGGCGTTCTATTCGATAGTAATCTGTCATTTGAGAGCCACGTCGCCAACACCTGTAAAATTGCGTTTTTCCATTTTAAGAATATATCTAAACTACGTCATATGCTGTCAATTCAGATGCAGAGAAGTTAATTCATGCATTCATGACATCAAGACTAGACTACTGTAATGCACTGTTAGGTGGTTGCCCTGCAGGCTTATTACAAAAACTCCAATTGGTCCAAAACGCGGCAGCTCGAGTTCTTACACGTACAAAAAAGTATGAACATATTAGCCCGGTTCTGTCAACCTTGCACTGGTTACCTATAAAGCATCGCGTTAACTTTAAAATCTTGCTTATTACCTATAAAGCCTTACATGGTTTAGCTCCTCAGTACTTGAATGAACTCCTTTTGTATTACAGTCCTTCACGTGCATTACGCTCTCAGGCGTCCTGTCAGTTGGTAATACCTAGAATTTCAAAATCAAGTGCAGGTGGTAGATCCTTTTCCTATCTAGCGCCTAAACTTTGGAATAGTCTTCCCTGCACTGTCCGGGAGGCAGACACACTCTGTCAGTTTAAATCTAGACTAAAGACGCATCTTTTTAATCTTGCATACACTACTCTTCCATAATATAAATCTTCAGAGGGTTTAGGCTGCATTAGTTAGATCAACCGGAACCAAAAACACAACTGATGTACTTGTTGCATCAAAGAGTACAGAACAGTACTCTACTCTCAGCCAGTCTTGTCTCATTGTTCCAAGGTTACCACAGCGAGCAGGATGCAGTTCATGGCCTGACCTGATGGTAGAGCGGAGAATGGGAAGTGGGGACCTGACAAGAGCTGAGATGATAGAGCTGGATAAAGAAGGACGCGGTCTCTTGACATGTCTTCACCACAAAATTTCAAATGCTATTAGATTATTAATGATAATCTTAAACTATAATTTATTTTATTATTAAGTTTATTTATTTTATTTAGCCTTGTTGTGCAAGTTCTCTGGAGTACGGTCTTTTTTTTTTTTCTCGATTAGAGTTTTGGGTTCCTCGCCACCGTTTGCATACTGTTTTTGCACTATCTGCCTGACCGGGGGGGCTGCTTTAGAATTTAAAGTTTTACTTAATTAATATTGCATATAGGAATTTATAGTCTGTTATATTTGACCTGTGCTTCTCTCTCCTTTATCCTAAATGTGTGCTCTCACTGAGCGTGTGTGTGTGTGCGTACTTGTCTGTGTACGTACGTGTGTGTGTGTGTGTGTGTGTGTGTCTCTTGTCTTGTGTGTTGGTCGTGTGCTTTGTGTGTGTGGAGTGTTTTGTATGTGGGTATGTCTGTCTTCTGTGTTTTCAACCTTTTCTTGTTTTTGCAGGTACAACTTTAATTTTTTGCTTATAGTCAATATGTCTCATGTACAGCTGCTTTGTAACAATGAAAATTGTAAAAGCGCTATATAAATAAAGTTGAGTTGAGTTGAGTTGAGTTGTTTTCTGTAACTGTACACAGACCAGCTGCACCATGTGGTGCCTGGTGGTAGTGCTCCGCTTCAACTCTGGACTCAAAACCAATAATATTAATATTAAAGGAATAGTTCACTTTAGAATTAAAATGTTATGCTTATTTACTCATGTCATCCAAGACGTCCATGTCTTTATTTCTTCTGTAGAAACTAATCCAAGGTTGTTGAGGAAAACATTTCTGGATCTACCTCCATATAATGGATTTAATGGGGGGAAACCTGATTTAATGTCCAGATATCAGTTTCTTCGCAGCTTTAAATGTCCCCCATTAAATCCATGTAAATCTATATCCACAAATCTGTATATTAAACTTTAAACACACTTAAGTATATTGAAACAGAACAGTCGCATACCTTGATCAAACAGGATCAGGTCATTTTACATTTAGGGTAGTACACTGCGTTCCAAATTATTATGCAAATTGGATTTAAGTGTCGTAAACATTTAATTTTATATTGTTCAATTAAACTTATGGATGGTATTGTGTCTCAGTGCTCTTTGGATCACTGAAATCAATCTCAGACACCTGTGATAAGTAGTTTGCCAGGTGAGCCCAATTAAAGGAAAACTACTTAAGAAGGACGTTCCACATTATTAAGCAGGCCACAGGTTTCAAGCAATATGGGAAAGAAAAAGGATCTGTCTGCTGCCGAAAAGCGTCAAATAGTGCAATGTCTTGGACAAGGTATGAAAACATTAGATATTTCACGAAAACTTAAGCGAGATCATCGTACTGTGAAGAGATTTGTGGCTGATTCAGAGCACAGAAGGGTTCGTGCAGATAAAGGCAGAATGAGGAAGGTTTCTTCCAGACAAATTCATCGGATTAAGAGAGCAGCTGCAAAAATGCCATTGCAAAGCAGCAAACAGGTATTTGAAGCTGCTGGTGCCTCGGGAGTCCCGAAAACCTCAAGGTGTAGGATCCTCCAGATGCTTGCAGTTGTGCATAAACCTACTATTCGGCCACCCCTAACCAATGCTCACAAGCAGAAACGGTTGCAGTGGGCCCACACATACATGAAGACTAATTTTCAAACAGTCTTGTTTACTGATGAGTGCCGTGCAACCCTGGATGGTCCAGATGGATGGAGTAGTGGATGGTTGGTGGATGGCCACCATGTCCCAACAAGGCTGCGACGTCAGCAAGGAGGTGGCGGAGTCATGTTTTGGGCTGGAATCATGGGGAGACAGCTGGTGGGCCCCTTTAGGGTCCCTGAAGGTGTGAAAATGAACTCTGCAAGGTATGTAGAGTTTCTGACTGAGCACTTTCTTCCATGGTACAAAAAGAAGAACCATGCCTTCCGTAGCAAAATCATCTTCATGCATGACAATGCACCATCTCATGCTGCAAAGAATACCTCTGTGTCATTGGCTGCTATGGGCATAAAAGGAGAGAAACTCATGGTGTGGCCACCATCCTCCCCTGACCTCAACCCTATTGAGAACCTTTGGAGCATCCTCAAGCGAAAGATCTATGATGGTGGGAGGCAGTTAGCATCAAAACAGCAGCTCTGGGAGGCTATTCTGACATCCTGCAAAGAAATTCAATCAGAAACTATCCAAAAACTCACAAGTTCAATGGATGCAAGAATTGTGAAGGTGATATCAAAGAAGGGGTCCTATGTTAACATGTAACTTGCCCTGTTAGGATGTTTTTGATTGAAATAGCTTTTGATTTCAGTAAATATGACCTCCTAATGCTGCAAATTCAACAAATGACCATTTTCAGTTTTTTACAACCTATGAAATGTTTTCAAACTCTGTTGTGCATAATAATTTGGAACAGTGCATTTTGAGTTTTTCATTTTTTAAATAAATACTGTTGTCAGTGGGAGGTTTGTTCAATAAAATTCCAAATGTACCCTAACTGTTGATTACTTGAAAATTATACTGACTGTCATTTGCATCGACAAATTAGGAAAACCAGAGAAAGATATCATTTGCATAATAATTTGGAACGCAGTGTACAGACAGAATCATTGAAATTATTACATATATAGGTGCCATTAGTTGAAGTAACCGGACGGCCTTTATAATCAAATGCTTGTCTTACTTGTCCAGCACCATGGACAGCGGTAGAGTCTCGGCTTTCAATAGTTATGGCGCAGAACGCGGCGGAATGTCCATGGGAACTGCACACAATGCAAGCCAAGATCTTTTGGCTGCCGAAATGGCGAACTAGCAATTCAGTGTCGGAAAATGATCAATCCAACCTTGAGTTATATAGTGTAATGTTTATGGCAGACTTCGTTGAGAAGGACTTGTGGTATTCATAGAACAGAGAGCCCCCGTATCTATGATTACAGTCGGCCAACATTGCTAGGTAATAGTCTAGTTCTTCACGCCACTCTGGGAAGGCCTGGCATAGTATGTCTCTGTAAATTCCAAAGGCTATAACGAACTCTGAAAATGAAAGATTTCGTTGCAATCTGGAATCGGAAGTTTTAAGTAAGACTGCCACGTGACCACAATCCACCATTTTGCGGTCAGTCGCTGGCGACGGGAGCAGCAGAGATGCTAAGTTAATGTCTTTCCTTGAACAATGTTGGAACGCATATGCTGAGACACTGTAGTTGCTGCTGGAGGGACGAAATGCCTTCCGGAGGATTGTGCCGGCACTGCGGTGGAGAGGTTGAAGTGCGTTGATGAAGCTAAACTGTCAGGCCTCGAAGTCTGAGCTGCGGAGTGGATGATTGTAGCTGAGGTTGGTCCTGGAGCTGCTGTGTTGGATCCAAATAGAAAAGGCAAAGCTGGGGAGAAGGCTGAAGAGGTCGAGGACGTGGGTTCTTGCGCATAAGATGCACTCTCGAATGCTGCTAGCCTGGATTCGAAACCTTTCACGGTATGAGATAGTCCTTTAATTGCTTGCAATATCTGGGCATTCGTATCGGCCGAGTCAAGTGTAGGAGAGGGTGAGTACCGTACTTATATACTCCTAGGGTTAAGTGATAATTGGCTAGGACCGTATGTAGAATGATGACGTAACATTTGATTCTTCCCGGTAGAACTTGCGCTTAAGCTTACATTTCCCTTTCTGTCGGTCTCTCGACGTAGTGTCGACAGCATGGGGTTTGACTTGAGAACCTATCATCTCTGACTGACTTTGAAAAGGCCAATGAAATTGGCGAATTAAATTTGCATGCCGGTCTCCACCCCGGATATCCGGGTATAAAAGGAAGACAGCGTGCTGCATTCATTCACCTTTTGTTCTTCGGAGCCTTCGCATCTGATGCTATCTCCTCCATTAAAGATTGCTGGAATCTTACGACGTGGTGCAGTGGATCGTCACTTCTCGTCAGTGACTTCCCCTGGGTGTCTCGGCAGTACCAGAGGTGTTCTAAAAGAGCAAATTTCCATCAGCGCGGCATATCTCGTGGGTGCAACAACCTCATCGAGGAGGGGGACGGACACGACGTCTGCCACGGCGAGCGGCGAGAGTGATTACCGTGAGTATCAATCCGTCAACCACAGGCTCGCGGGCCGATCACGCCCCGTCTTGCTCATCTGACCATTCGTCAAAAGGCGGTCCCACCCCGTCTTGTTCCTCAGCCACATATTCGGAAATGGAGATGAGATGTCGCTTGCAGCATCGGAGGGCAACCTTCTGGCACCTGATCCCAATGATTCTGTGGAGCTCCCTCCCTCAGGAGATCGAGCCCAGAAAGAAGTGGACGTCGAGATGTCAGCCATGCTCTCCCGGGTCGCCGCGAGCAATGGATACTTGGTACCTCAGGTCTGAGCACGACTCCAAGCCGCGCTCTGCCCCGGTGCCATTTTTCCCTGAGGTGCATGAGGAGCTTAGTATGGCCTGGAATGCCCCCTTCTCGGCGCGTTCCCGTCAAACTAGCTCTGTCGCCCTTTCTTCCCTCGATGGCGGGGCAGCTAGGGGCTACGTCGACGTGCCCCAGGTGGAAAGTTCCGTTGCGGTGCACTTATGCCCGCAGACGGTGGCCACCTGGAGAGGTCGACCAAGGCTCCCATCCAAGGTGTGTAAGTTATCGGGCATCCTTGGTGTCGAAGGCTAACACTGTCGCGGGTCAAGCTGGCTCTGCTCTACATGCCATGGCCATCCTGCAGGTCCACCAGGCCAAGGCGTTGAAAGAGCTGCACGAGGAAAGGACCGACCCGGAGCTGATGCAGGAACTCCGCACCACCACCGACCTCGCCCTCCGGGCGACCAAGGTGACAGCGCGGGCCCTGGGTCGAACGATATCCAGGAGAGGCACCTCTGGCTCAACCTTGCGCAGATGCGTGACGTTGAGAAAGTCCGCTTTCTCGACGCGCCCATCTTGCAAGGTGGGATGTTCGGAGATACCATCGAGGACTTCTCTCAGCAGTTCTCGGCGGTGAAGAAGCAGACGGAGGCGATCAAACACATTCTACCCCGCCAAGATCCAGCCGCCTTCCGGCCTTTGATGTCCCATGCGGCGTCTGCTCCCCACCATCTCCGTCCCTCTTTGACATTGGCTCCAGCACCCCCCGGATGAAGATGTCGAGGAGGAGAGCCCAGGGAGATCGATACCACCATCGCACCCATCTTGCAAGGTGGGATGTTCGGAGATACCATCGAGGACTTCTCTCAGCAGTTCTCGGCGGTGAAGAAGCAGACGGAGGCGATCAAACACATTCTACCCCGCCACGATCCGGCCGCCTTCCGGCCTTTGATGTCCCATGCGGCGTATGCTCCCCACCATCTCCACCCCTCTTTGACATTGGCTCCAGCACCCCCCGGATGAAGATGTCGAGGAGGAGAGCCCAGGGAGATCGATACCACCATCGTGCCCGACCCCAGCCATTCCATCGCTAGCCGGACGGATTGGGACTGTTCCTGCCCCGTCCCACCACCTGCTGGGCCCCTTCTTGCAGCCGCTCTCACCCTCCAGACGACGGTGTTCGGCAACCCGACATTGCATCACAGCGAGTCGTGATGTCAGGCATACTTTCCAGCAGCCCTCAGTACTCTCAGTTTGACAGTGCGCTATCGCCAGGCAGGTAAGTCAGCAGAGCCGCTCTCCTCCCCGGGGCCCCCCCCCATTGCGAGGGAGCCGCACTGCTAGCCATCGAACCACCCCCCAGGGGATCGATGAAGCAGATCGAACCCCTAGTCCCCCTGTCCCGGTCCCTGGGATCCTGGTTAGCACTTCCCAGACCGTCACGGTGGCTAGGGAGGACGAGCTGTCTCGGCTATGCGATCCAATTCACCAGATGCCCGCCCTAGTTTCGGGGCAACCTCTTTACCTCTGTTCGAGGCAAGGATGCTCCCGTGCTTCGAGCCGAAGTCGCCACCCTTCTGGCGAAGGAAGCGATCGAGCTCGTCCCTCCAGCCGAGATGTCTTGCGGGTTTTACAGCCCATACTTCATCGTCCCCAAGAAAAGGCGGGGGGTTGCGCCCCATTCTAGATCTGCGTACCCTGAACAGGCACCTACACAAACTGATGCTGATGCAGAAGTGCATCCTGATGTCTATCAGATGTCAGGACTGGTTCATGGCGATCGACCTGAAGGATGCGTACTTTCATGTCTCAATTCTGCCTCGTCATCGACCATTCCTACGGTTCGCTTTCGAGGGACGGGCATATCAGTACAGGGTCCTCCCCTTCGGTCTGTCCCTGTCTCCATGAGTCTTCACGAAGGTCATGGAAGCCGCCCTCGCTGCCCTCAGGGAGAAGGGCATGTGCATACTCAACTATCTCGACGACTGGCTCATCTTGGCACACTTGCGAGATCTGTTGTGTACACACAGGGACCTGGTGCTTCGGCACCTAGATCGTTTGGGCTTACAGGTCAACCGGGAAAAGAGCAAGCTCTTCCCCGTGCAGAGCATCTTTTTTCTTGGTATGGATCTCGACTCCATGACAGCACGGCTTACCACGGAGCGCGCACTGTCAGTGCTGAACTGCTTGAACCTTTTCAAGTGGCAACCAGCGGTCCCCCTGAAACTATTTCAGAGTGTGAGATTTTGAATTCCAGCTTCCCCTGAAGAGGAGGCACCAATCGCAGCTGAAGCATAGACTAGAATGACTACGATCAGTTCCGGTAGCTGCATCGGAGCCATAATGTGCCGCAGATGCGTGCAGTGTAAAGAGGGGTAAGGCTTCGGTTGAAAACGGCAGGTGTGAGCCATGCAGAGGAATTTTAAATTTCAGCGAGCGTGGAGCGATTTCACCGGAGCTGGATGAAATTGTAGGTGAGCGGGGAGCGGAATTGAGCAGGGCGGTCTGGTGCGACTTTGAGCGGTGGAGCAGGGGGAACAAACACTCAAGTGAGCGGGGAGCGGAAATTCTCACCGCTCAGCTCCGCTCACATGCACTGCTCCCTAGCCACATAACCAATAACACAATTTCAGACTCATCTGCAGTTTCAATGTGCTTTTATTAGGTAAAATATTGTATTGCGATTACATCTCTGCCAGCTTCGCCAGCTGGGTGGTTAAGTGTGATGGGGTCAATTTCATCGGGTAGAAGCTGGTTCTGTGCTGGTACTCGCTCCTTTCTGATAGTGGCTATGTTGTGCAGAATAGCACATGCAGCAGCTATCTGTGATGCCCGCTCTGGTGACACTCTTATGTACCTAAGGCAGTTGAAGCGTGCCTTTAGGATGCCAAAGGTCATCTCTATCTTGACCCTGGTTTTACTGAAGGCCATATTGAAGCAGTTTTGTGGCCCTGTTTGGGGGTCAGGATTGGGGGCTAGCAAAAACCTCTGGCATGCATAACCTGTCTCTTACTAACAGACCATCAAAAAGCCCTGTAATAGAATTGAAAATAGTGTAAATGTTGCTGTGTCACAATTAAAATTAACACTTTGGTTTGTACTTTTCCAAATGTAACTTGCCTTCCTGAAAGCTCTGACATCATACCGACTCACGGAAAATCTTTGAGTCATGCACTAAGCCGGGCCATTTGGCCTCCAAGCTTGTGATCACACATTCATGATCACAAGTCATCTGCAGACGAAATGTACAGTAGATAATTCCCATGTTAATAATATTCATTTAAAGATTTGTCTCTCTAAACATAAAAATCAGCTCACATTTATAGTAGACCTACCTGAACATTAAGGCTGTGAAAAGACTTTCTATTCTTTCGGCTTGTTTGTATCAGTGCACTTACACTTCGCTCTAATATTAGTGTATTTTATTATAGTTAATTATTATTGTCATTGCTAACTTATCCTGATATCTCAATAACCCTGTTCTTGTTATTTACTTGAAGATTCTAAACCAAAAGTGATAGTTAACACCGTTAGCATAGCAATAGCGTGTTAGCTTGCTTTCTGCTTACAATGTGGAATATCATCTTGCCTCTGGTTTGTCTTGTGTGCTAACTGTTTCTCATTTTAAGCGAGTATACTACGATTCATTGAGCAACCTTGGTAAGTTGGAATTGCACTTCAAATCCGGTGAGTTATGGCTTCTATTCCTATTATTGTTACTTGCACCTCATGTCATATGTTTAGCTTAGCCGTCTCTGTCAGCTGCGAGGGTTTTATATGCGATAAATGCAGGGAAATAGTTAGGCTGACAGAGAAGATCTTAGAATTAGAGTCTCGCATCCAATCTTTATCTGAGGATAGTAAGAGTTTAACGACGATAGAAAACACTTTGGATGCGAGCAACATTAGCGCACACAGCTCGGTTCCGGTTAAAAATCCCCCGCAGCTGGGAAACTTCGTGACTGTGAGACGGCGTAGTCGCAGGACAAAACATCACTCAACCGTTCCGATTACAGTCTCGAACAGGTTTGCCCCGCTCAGTGACGCACCGACTGAGAAACCTGCTGAAAGTGCCCTAGTTATCGATGATTCTATTGTTCGGAACGTTAACACAGAGGCACCACCCACCATAGTCCAATGTTTACCGGGAGCCAGAGCGCCTGACATCAAGTCAAATTTAAATGTGCTGGCTAAGGCTAATCGTAAATTCAGTAAGATTGTTATTGCACAAATGATGTTCGACTCCGTCAATCGGAGATCACAAAAGATAACATTAAAGAGGTGTGTGAGCTCGCAAGCAAGATGTCAGACACTGTAATATTCTCTGGCCCCCTCACTGCTTATCGTGGTGATGAGATTTATAGCAGATTATCATCACTAAATGGCTGGTTGTCTGAGTGGTGCCTGCAGAATGATATAGTTTTTATAAATAACTGGAAGAGTTTTGAGGGCAGACCTGACCTGTTGAAACGAGATGGTTTCCATCCCTCCTGGGCTGGGGTTTCCATCCTGTCTAAAAATATGGCAAAAAGTCTTAATGCTAATGCTAAAACTTGACTCGCTGGGGCCCAGGTCAGGGAGCAGACAGAATGGCTTAACCAACTGTCTGCTTGCCGTCTCACGTCGCAGAATACACAAAATGTACAACATGTAGTAATCCGTTCTCCCAAACATCACAAAATAGAGACTGTGTCTGTCCCCCGGATTAGCAAACATAAAATAATGCGTAAACCTCTTGAAAGTAATTTAATAAACATTAAACAAACTAAACATGAACAAAATACAGATAATCAACTGTTACAACTCGGATTGCTAAATATTAGATGTCTCTCTAATAAAGCACTTTTTGTTAATGATATAATAACAGATCATAAAATAGACATGCTCTGTTTGACAGAAACATGGCTAAAACCACATGATTATATTACTTTAAATTAATCTGTCCCCCAAGATTATTATTATAAACATGAGCCTCGTCTAAAAGGCAGAGGGGGAGGTGTCGAAGCACTTTACAATAACTCTTTTAGCATTTCCCAGAAGTCGAACTCTAAATATAATTCTTTTGAAGTCATGGTTCTTCATGTTTCAACACCTAATACTAAGGATAAAACACTTTTAAAATTTATTCTAGCTATTGTATATAGGCCTCCAGGGCACCACACAGATTTTATTAAAGAATTTGGTGGGTTCTTATCAGAACTAGTACTGGACGCAGATAGAGTCCTTGTCGTTGGTGACTTTAACATCCATGTAGATAACGTTACAGATGCCTTAGGAATGGCTTTCAAAGACACTCTTAACTCCATGGGCGTTAGCCCCACACCGTGGTATAATGAACATACTCAGGCTCTAAAGAAAGCGGCCTGAAAAATGGAGCGCAACTTTAAGAAAACTAAATTAGAGGTATTTCGTACAGCATGGAAGGATAGTATTCGAAAATACAGGAAAGCCCTAAAAACTTCTAGATCCGCCTACTTTTCATCACTACTAGAAGAAAACTAGCACAACCTTAGGTTTTTATTTAACACAGTGGGTAAATTAACAAAAAATAAATTGTCAGTGACTTCTGATCCTGTATATCAGCATAACAGTGATGAATTTATGAACTACTTCACATATAAAATCCAAGATATTAGATAAAAAATTATAACAATGCAATCAGAAGTGAAACCCGCTGAACAAACTAACTACAGTGCCCTTAAGGAGAAAATGCAATTATTTTATACCGTAAATCAAGATGAGCTATATAAAATTATTAGATCATCTAAATCAACAACATGCATGTTAGACCCTATACCTACAAATCTACTGAAAGAGATGCTCCCAGAAATTATAGATCCTCTTCTTGGTATTATTAACTCATCTCTGACAAGTGTTAATTTTGACAGCAAATTTTGATTTAGTTTTAGTCATAGTCTTTTGACGAAAATGCAATGTAGTTTTAGTCACATTTTAGTCAACCCCATCATTTTAGTTTTAGTCTAGTTTTAGTCGACGAAATATGAAAAACATTTTAGTCGAATAAATATACATTATATTTAGTCTACTAAAATCTAAATGGTTTAAATCATTTACTTGGTGTAATTAAATGTTCCATACAAAGATTCAACTGTTTTGACATAATTTACTTCACCTTAGAATAAAATTAAACCAGGTCATTACCTTTATTTTTCAGAAAAGTTCAGTAACTAGATATGCATTGTTGGAACGCAGAGTATTAGACCATGAACGACATGTTCCAGTTCATTCAGTCCCATTTGACTCAATTGCCTCATTAAGTTGGGCGTGTTCATTCAACCAATGAAACGCTCTGACAGGGCTCACACTCAAAGGCTATTGGCTCATGGGATGCTTCTTTGAAGTAAGCGCTGCACTGTCTCTGCTTGAGACAGCAATGAATGAGAATAGCTTTCAAAAAGACATATTATATAAATTGTATTACATTTCTTTAGTCATGCAAACATGTTACATACTTGGTTGGAATGTACAGTTCGACTCACTTCATCACTTCTATAATCAGTAGAGGACGGCGCTGGTTTCTTTTGGCTGACTTTGTTGCATTTCAGGTTATGCAGCAGCTCGTGTTAAGTTAACATAGGCATATAAAAACACTTGAGCTTGCCTTCGTAATGTGTTTCGGGGTGACTCGCCTGCAGTCGCGCTTCAAGTTTG
>NC_079902.1:6144076-6145870 GCF_024868665.1 Triplophysa rosa
TCGTGTAGAGGGTGAGAGCGGCTGTGATAATACCCAGACGATGATGTAGCACAACGCACCGTCGATTGAGAGTGCTTAGGCTGCTGATTATCCTCAACATTGGGTCTTGCCGAACACCATCGTGTAGAGAGTGAGAGCAGCTGTGATAAACACCCAGAGAGAGAGAGAAAACTCTTAGAAGTGGGCTTTTGGGACGGGGCAGGAACCGTCCCGGATCGACCAATCAGCGAAGGAATGGCTGGGGTCGGGCCCGAAGGTATTCCCGATCTCCCTGGGGTCTTCCCATGAGGGCCGCTTCGGCTTCCGCCACGGCTGCTGATGGGGTGGTGGTCTCCTCTTCGATGTCTTCTTCCAGGGGGCCGCCTGAGTGGGGGGCGGCAAAACCGCAAGGCGTCGAAGAGGACAGGGCTGCTGGGAAGCAGACTGTGCACGGGATCTCGATGGCCAGAGGGCGACCGAGTCGCGGCGGGGGAGGATATCTTGATATCCTCTGTCTGCTTCTTTACTGTTGAGAACTGCAGCTCGACAGTATCACCAAACAGCCCCCCTTGCAAGATGGGTGCGTCGAGAAAGCGGACTTTCTCGGCGTTACTCATCTGTGCAAGGTTCAGCCAGAGGTATTTCTCCTGGACCACAAGTGTGGACATCGCCCGACCCAGGGCCCGTGCGGTCACCTTGGTCGCCCGTAGAGCGAGGTCAGTGACGGCGCGGAGTTCCTGCATAAGCGCTGGGTCGGTCTTACCCTCGTGGAGCTCTCTCAACGCCTTGGCCTGACCTGCAGGATGGCCATAGCGTGGAGAGAGGGGACAGCTTGGCCCACAGCAGAGTAAGCTCTCGACATCTTGGATGCCGAAAAACCTACATGCTTTGGATGGGAGTCTAGGTCGAGCCTCTGGGGGACATCGACATATCCTCTAGCTGCCCCACCATCGAGGGAACAAAGGGCGATGGAACTAGTTGACATGCACGCGCCGAAGGGGGCGTTCCAGGTCGTACTAAGTTCCTCATGCACTTCCGGGGAAACACGGCACTGGGGGCGAGTGCGGATTGGAGCCGCTCTCAAACCCGAGGTACCATTTATCCAGCCGCGAGGGTTGGGAGAGGCAGTGCGTGCACTGCAACCCAATGCCGGCGGTGCGGGGAAGCATGGCTGACATTTCGACGTCCGCTCCTTCCTGGGCTCGACCTCCCGAGGGAGGGAGCTCCGAGGAATCGTCTGAGTCCGATGCCAATAAGATCTCATCATCACGCACCATTTCCGAATACGTGGTTGAGGAACAAGACGGTGGGACCGTCTCATGGGGAACGGTCAGACGAGCGAGACGAGGTGTGAACGGTCTGCGAGCCGGTGGCTGACGGATTAGCGCTCACAGTAATCCTCATATCACCCTCGCTGCTCGCCGTAGCGGACGGCAGGGCCGTAGTCCTGCCGTCACGGAACGGGAAGCAGACGAGGTGGTGGCTGAGTACCGTGGGAACACAGCCACCCGTGACGCAACGTCTGAATCGTCAACCACCCGCAGTGGAGGAAGGACGTATCCACAAGGGCTGCCCCAGCGTACTGGAAGCAGACCTCGTGTCCGTCCCCCTCCTCGATGAGTGTGTTGCACCCACGAGAACAGCGGGACATGCCATGCTGGAGAAATTTGCTCTTTTAGAGAAAAAACTCGAACACTTCTGGAACCGCCGAGACGCCCAGGGGAAGTCGCCACAGGAAGGGACAGTCCGCTGCACCACGTCGTAGAACCGGCAGTCTTGTAGTTGCTACTTGTAGCGAAGTCTGTTGATCATGAG
>NC_079902.1:6145948-6204856 GCF_024868665.1 Triplophysa rosa
AAATATATTTAAAAAATGAGGTAATAGCCAGCCTACCAGAATAAATACGCACCTTGTTGCCTGGGATATATTGGTGGCAGAAAATCAACAATTGGTTAATAAAAATAAGAGATAACGGGAATCTACCTGATTGGTTTTAGAAAGGACCACCTTTCAGAAGTTTCACTATAACTGTAGACTGAAAACACTTGGTTTTTAGATGACTTGGAACATCTCACTTTGTTTGACTCGAGCAAATAAAGTTAACTCCTTGACACCTGGACCTTCTTTGTCTGAGAGATTTTTTGAACTACAAGACCGATATTTTTCCACAACCTCCCCAGCAATTGTCTTTATTTATTCCTCCTTGTCTCCCTCTGAATGGTGTTCTATTCCATTCTCTCTGCATTAGTGGTGTTGCATAGACATTTATAATGGGTACAGGAGTCTGGAGCACATGTGTAGGGATTGCTGCAGGTGGCGCTAACTGGACAGCTGGAGGTGCATTATTCTGTGTCAGCTCTTCCAGTTGTAACTGAGTCAGACGCAATTGGAGTCTCTGTCTCCCAGTTGTTCCCCTGTTAGTGCCTTATGGTCCACTCTGGTTGGATACTCAGCATGCAATGCCTGCCATACTGCTGGCCGGTATGGATAAAAAAATAGTCCCATCCATGTAATGTGAAGCCAAAGCTCTCCAGGTCAGATGCTTGAAGGATTTTTTCCATCTTTTGCTCCTCCTGCAATTCGTGCAATAAGTGCTTTACTGTCCCCAATAGCTGTGAGTTTGCCCATTGTCAATTCTTCAAATAAAAATAATCCACTTCCCAGCCCCCTTCGTGGATATCAGGAAGATGAGTGACCAACCCTTCCAGGTCCTGTGAAGCCCATGGAACATACTGCCCTTTCGTACCCTTGATTAATATAGGAAATTGTGGCGCTAATGTCTTAAGCCATCCTGTATTTTTTTTCAATGTCCACCTTCCTCCACCAGATGACAACTCCTCTTCACTTTCTCTCTTCCTACTATCTCTTAATTTACTTTTAATTCTTAAAAATGTATATGTATCTTCTGAGTTTTTGTCAGTTTCTCTTAATTCTTTAACCATGTTTCCCTCTAGAAATTGTACATTTATTTCGCAATCTTCCTGTCCCTCTTCTATGAATTTTTGTGTTCTAACCTCTATTTGGCTTTTTACCCCGCTTTCATACTGTGCATGTAAGTCTCCTAATGCTGCCCATGCCTCTTGATAACAATCTAAGAGCCCCTCTTTTTTACTTTTCTTGTCTTCTCTCTTTTTTGTTTTTTCCCCCATACTTATTTGTTTTTCTTGTTCTATATCTACCTGTCCTTCCATTTTCATTTGACCTGTCACCTCCACAATGCCCTTAAGTATTGGAAATTGACCTTCAAAATCAGACAGAAATTGATTAGTGCATTTCTCTTCTTTGTCCTTTGTTCCTTTATTAATTTCCTTTAATACTTACTGTGCTTGCTTGATATTTTTATATAAATGTTTTCCTTCTTTTTTAAATAAAGTTAGTACTCTTTTTTCTAAGTCCCTTTTTTCTTCTCTCTCTTTTGCTTTACTTTTCCTTTCTTTAGTTTTATAATTCTTGAATAAAATGTCCATTTCCTCAAACAATGCCACATCAAATGTTCCCTCCTTTGGCCATTTAGTCATCTTATTTTTAGTTCCCTTTCTGTCGGTCTCTCGACGTTGTGTCGAACCGACAGATGGGGTTCGTCCCTGAGAACCAATCGCTTCCGACATCTTAGAAAAGGCCAATGAAAATTGGTGAATGAAATTTGCATGCCGGACTCCGCCCCCGGATATCCGGGTATAAATGGGAGACGGCGTGCCTCATTCATTCACCTTTTGTTCTTCGGAGCCTTCGCTCATGATCAACAGACTTTGCTACAAGACTGCCGGCTCTACGACGTGGTGCAGCAGACTGTCCCTTCCTGCAGCGACTTCCCCTGGGCGTCTCGGCGGTTCCAGAAGTGTTCGAGTTTTTTCTCTAAAAGAGCAAATTTCTCCAGCGTGGCATGTCCCGCTGTTCTCGTGGGTGCAACACACTCATCGAGGAGGGGGACGGACACGATGTCTGCTTCCAGTACGCTGGGGCAGATGTTGTGGATACGTCCTGCCCTCACTGCGGGCGGTTGACGATTCAGACGTTGCGTCACGGGTGGCTGTGTTCCCACGGGACTCAGCCACCACCTCGTCTGCTTCCCGTTCCGTGACGGCAGGACTACGGCCCTGCCGTCCGCTACGGCGAGCAGCGAGGGTGATATGAGGATTACTGTGAGTGCTAATCCGTCAGCCACTGGCTCGCGGACCGTTCGCACCTCGTCTTGCTCGTCTGACCGTTCCCCATGAGACGGTCCGCCGTCTTATTCCTCAATCACGTATCGGACACGGTACGTGATGATGAGATGTCTGTTGCAGCATCGGAGGGTGACTTACTGGCATCAGACTCCGACGATTCCTTGAAGCTCCCTCCCTCGGGGGGTCGAGATCAGGAAGAAGCGGATGTCGAAATGTCAGCCATGCTTTCCCGGGCCGCCGGCATTGGGTTGCGGTGCACCGCACTGCCTCTCCCAACGCTCGCGGCTGGATACACGGTACATCGGGCTTGAGAGCGGCTCCAAGCCGCACTCGCCCTCAGTGCCGTGTTCCCCCGGAAGTGCATGAGGAACCTAGTACGACCTGGAACGCCCCCTTCGGCGCGTACACGTCAACTAGTTCCATCACCCTTTCTTCCCTCGATGGTGGGGCAGCTAGAGGATACGTCGATGTCCCCCAGGGGCTCGACCTAGACTCCCGTCCAAAGCACGTAGGCTTTTCGGCATCTGAGGTGTCGAGAGCTTACTCTGCTGCGGGCCAAGCTGTCCCCTCTCTCCATGCTATGGCCTTCCTGCAGGCCAATGCGCGGAGAGAGCTCCACGAGGGTAAGACCGACCCAGCGCTTATGCAGGAACTCCGCGCCGTCACCGACCTCGCTCTACGGGCGACCAAGGTGACCGCGCGGGCCCTGGGTCGGGCGATGTCCACACTTGTGGTCCAGGAGAGACACCTCTGGCTGAACCTTGCACAGATGAGTAACGCCGAGAAAGTCCGCTTTCTCGATGCACCCATCTCGCAAGGGGGGCTGTTTGGTGATACTGTCGAGCTGCAGTTCTCGACAGTAAAGGAGCAGACAGAGGATATCAAGTATGTCCTCCCCAGCCGCGACTCGACCGCCCTCTGGCCGCCGAGATCCCATGCACCGTCTGCTTCCCAGCAGCCCTGGTCCTCTTCGAGACATCGAAGAGGAGACCACCACCCCATCAGCAGCCGCGGCGAAAGCCAAAGCGGCCCTCATGGGAAGACCCCAGGGAGATCGAGAATACCTTCGGGCCCGACCCCAGCCATTCCATTGCTGGTGGTCGATCCGGGACAGTTCCTGCCCCGTCCCAACAGCCCATTCTAAAAGTTTTCTCCCTCTCTGGGCGTTTATCACAGCCGCTCTCACCCTCTACACGACGGTGCTCGACAACTCGACGTTGCGTCATGGCGAGAACCAATGTCGAGGATAATCAGCAGCCTAAGCACTCTCAATCGACGGTGCGTTGTGCCACATCTTCGTCTGGGTATTATCACAGCCGCTCTCACCCTCTACACGACGGTGTTCGGCAACTTGACGTTGCGGCAAGACCCAATGTCGAGGATAATCATCAGACATCATCGCCAGTCAGGTAAAACTGCAGAGCTGATATTCTCTCCGGGAGTCCTCCGAGGGATCCGCACTGCCAGCCATCGAACCACCCCCGGGAGGTCGATGAAGCAGAACGTACCCCTAGCCTCCCTGTCGGTCCCTGGGAGCCTGACAAGAGCTTCCCAAACCGTCACAGTGACTAAGGGATACGGTCTGTCTCGGCTACGGGATCCAACTCCCCGGACGCCCGCCAAAGTTTCGGGGCATCCTCGTAACCTCAGCAGAGGCAGGGATGCCCCGTGCTTCGGGCCGAGGTCGCCACCCCTCTGGTGAGGAAGCGATCGTGCTCGTCCCTCTAGCCGAGATGTTCAACGGGTTTTACAGCCAGTACTTCATCGTCCCCAAAAGAGCGGGGGTCGCTAGATCTGCATACCATGAACAGGCACCTACTCAAGCTGCCGTTCAGGATGCTCACGCAGAAGCGCATCCTGGCAACTATCAGATGTCAAGATGGATTCATGGCAATCGACCTGAAGGACGCTTACTCTCATGTCTCAATTCTCCCTCGTCATCGCCCGTTCCTACGGTTCGCTTTCGAGGGTCAGGCATATTAGTATTGAGTCCTCCCCTTCGGTCTGTCCCTGTCACCACGATTCTTCACGAAGATCGTGGAAGCCGCCCTCACTCTCCTCAGGGAGAGAGGTGTGCGGGTACTAAACTATCTCGACGACTGGCTCATTTGACACACTCGTGAGATCTGTTATGTACACACAGGGACCTAGTGCTTTGGCATCTAGATCGATTGGGACCACAGGTCAACCGAAAAAGAGCAAGCTCTCCTCTGTGCGGAGCATCCTCTTTTTTGGTATGGAACTCAACTCTGTCTCCATTACAGCGCGACCGCGATCAGTCAGTGTTGAACTTCTTGGGTTCAAGCAGTCAGCGGGAAGAGGCTCCTGGGCACATGGCATCCTCGACGGTGGTGATACCCCTCGGGTTGATGCACATGAGACCGCTCAAACACTGGCTACAGAGTCGAGTTCCCTGGAGAGCGTGGCACACCGGCAGCAGGCGGATGGTGATTACGCTTTTCTGCCGACACACCCTATGGTCTTCAATGACCTTTCTACGGACGGGGGTCCCTCTCGGGCAGGTCAAGACGTGTCAGGGTCGCAGACGCCTCCCTGCAGGGTTGGGGTGCCGTGTGCAACGGGCACGGAGTGTCGGGGCGATGGACGGGCCCCTGCCTGCGCAGGCCTATCAAATTGCCTAGAGTTGTTGGCTGTGCTACCCTCACTGAAGGGGTTACAACCTCTCGTGCAGAACAAGCACGTGCTGGTCCGGTCGGACGGCACAACTGCCATAGCGTTTTTAACCGGCAGGGTGGCATTCGCTTACGGCAGCTAACACGACTCGCCCGACGCCTCCTCCTGTGGAGTCCGCAGGTGAGCAGATCCCTGCGAGCTGAACTCAACTCAACTCAACTTTATTTATATAGCGCTTTTACAATTTTCATTGTTACAAAGCAGCTGTACATGAGACATATTGACTATAAGCTAAATAATTAAAGTTGTACCTGCAGAAACAAGAAAAGGTTGAAAACATAGAAGACAGACATACCCACATACAAAACACTCCACACACACAATATGCACACGTACTAACACACATAGACATAGAGACACACACACGGATGCGCACGTACACACACACAACACACACACACACACACACACACGTACGTACACAGACAAGTACGCACACACACACACACACGCTCAGTGAGAGCACACATTTAGGATAAAGGAGAGAGAAGCACAGGTCAAATATAACAGACTATAAATTCCTATATGCAATATTAATTAAGTAAAACTTTAAAATTCTAAAGCAGCCCCCCGGTCAGGCAGATAGTGCAAAAACAGTATGCAAACGGTGGCGAGGAACCCAAAACTCTAATCGAGAAAAAAAACCTCAGGAGAACCCAGGCCCAACCAGGGGATTCCAGTTCCCCTCTGGCAAAAGCTGCTGCCTCTGCACAAGCTCCAGAGAACTTGCACAACAAGGCTAAATAAAATAAATAAACTTAATAATAAAATAAATTATAGTTTAAGATTATCATTAATAATCTAATAGCATTTGAAGTTTTGTGGTGAAGACATGTCAAGAGACCGCGTCCTTCTTTATCCAGCTCTATCATCTCAGCTCTTGTCAGGTCCCCACTTCCCATTCTCCGCTCTACCATCAGGTCAGGCCATGAACTGCATCCTGCTCGCTGTGGTAACCTTGGAACAATGAGACAAGACTGGCTGAGAGTAGAGTACTGTTCTGTACTCTTTGATGCAACAAGTACATCAGTTGTGTTTTTGGTTCCGGTTGATCTAACTAATGCAGCCTAAACCCTCAGAAGATTTATATTATGGAAGAGTAGTGTATGCAAGATTAAAAAGATGCGTCTTTAGTCTAGATTTAAACTGACAGAGTGTGTCTGCCTCCCGGACAGTGCGGGAAAGTGTCATGAACGTGGGTGGTGAGGACAAGGACAGAGGACCCAAGTGCAGACAGCGGGTAAGGGGTTAACAAGACAGACTTTAATTATAACTAAAAAATACAAAACAAAGACCCACGTGGGGGAACATAACAAAACATAGCAACAAGGACAGGGACTAACTAGACTAGAAATAATAACAACACTTGACATAACCACAATAAACTAAACTAACTACAGAACAATAACTCACCCACATGACACAAACAGAACACAACAGAACAATGAACCAGCACGAGACAGAAGACACAAGGGCATAATAAAGGGGATAAATCAAGAGGGGACAGGTGCAGGACATGAACTAATTAACAAACAATAACGAGACGAAAGGGCGGGAACAGAGACGCCACACCGGAGAGTGGAAGACCATGAGGGACAAAACGTCACTCTCCACATAAAACAAGAGGTTCTATCATGGTTCTGCCACTAGGTCAAGAGAAGCAAGACAAGGTGGGCAGAACCATGAAGGAAGACTATTCCAAAGTTTAGGCGCTAGATAGGAAAAGGATCTACCACCTGCACTTGATTTTGAAATTCTAGGTATTACCAACTGACAGGACGCCTGAGAGCGTAATGCACGTGAAGGACTGTAATACAAAAGGAGTTCATTCAAGTACTGAGGAGCTAAACCATGTAAGGCTTTATAGGTAATAAGCAAGATTTTAAAGTTAACGCGATGCTTTATAGGTAACCAGTGCAAGGTTGACAGAACCGGGCTAATATGTTCATACTTTTTTGTACGTGTAAGAACTCGAGCTGCCGCGTTTTGGACCAATTGGAGTTTTTGTAATAAGCCTGCAGGGCAACCACCTAACAGTGCATTACAGTAGTCTAGTCTTGATGTCATGAATGCATGAATTAACTTCTCTGCATCTGACATTGACAGCATATGACGTAGTTTAGATATATTCTTAAGATGGAAAAACGCAATTTTACAGGTGTTGGCGACGTGGCTCTCAAATGACAGATTACTATCGAATAGAACGCCAAGATTCTTTGCTGACGACGAGGGTTTTATGGAACATCCGTCAATAGTTAAACAGTATTCTTGGTTGTTACTTATAGCAGTTTTCGGTCCAATAAGTAACACTTCCGTTTTGTCCGAGTTCAGTAATAAAAAGTTGTTACTCATCCAGTTTTTTATATCGACTATGCATTCCATTATTCGATGGAACTGCTGTGTTTCATGAGGCTTCGAGGAAATATAAAGTTGAGTATCATCAGCATAACAGTGAAAGCTAACTCCGTGTCGCTTTATTATATCTCCTAGAGGTAGCATGTATAATGCGAAGAGCAGAGGCCCTAAGACTGAGCCCTGTGGTACACCGTACTGGACTTGCGATTTGCGTGACACCTCATTGTTTATTGCTACAAATTGAAAACGGTCGGATAAATAAGATTTAAACCATTTCAAAGTATTCCCTTAATGCCGACGTAATTTTCGAGTCTATGTAGGAGTGTGCTGTGGTCAATGGTTCGAATAGGCACTAAGGTCTAGCAGCACCAATAACGAGAAACAACCTCGGTCAGACGCCAATAGCAGATCATTTGTAACTCTGATCAAAGCAGTCTCTGTACTGTGACATGCTCTAAATCCAGACTGGAATTCTTCATTGATGTCATTCCTTTGGAGGAAGGAGCATAATTGAGTTGAAACTACTTTTTCCAGAACTTTAGATATGAAAGGTAGATTCGATATAGGCCTGTAGTTCCCTTAGTTCTCTAGGGTCGAGTTGGGGTTTTTGACAAGGGGCCTTATAACAGCCACCTTATATGCTTTAGGCACATGGTCCTAGATGTCAGAGATGAGTTAATATACCAAGAAGAGGATCTTAATCTGAATTCTTTCATAGTTGTATGCAGTATGCATGTTGTTATTTTAGATGATCTAATATTTTAGACAGCTCATCTGATCTACGGTAGTAAAATAATTGCATTTTCTTTAAGGGCGCTGTAGTTAGTTTGTTCAGCGGGTTTCACTTCTGATGCATTGTTATAATTTTTTCTCTAATATCTTGGATTTTATATGTGAAGTAGTTCATAAATTCATCACTGTTATGCTGATATCAGATCAGAAGTCACTGACGATTTGTGTTTTGTTAATTTAGCCACGTGTTAAATAAAAACCTAGGGTTGTGCTGGTTTTCTTCTATTAGTGATGAAAAGTAGGCGGATCTAGAAGTTATTAGGGCTTTCCTGTATTTTCGAATACTATCCTTCCATGCTGTACGAAATACCTCTAATTTAGTTTTCTTAAAGTTGCGCTCCATTTTTCGGGCCGCTTTCTTTAGAGCCTGAGTGTGTTCATTATACCACGGTGTGGGGCTGCCGTTTTTAATCTTCTTTAAACGTAGTGGAGCAACTTTGTCTAGCGTTACCGAGAAGGTGGAATTAAAATTTTCAGTGGTAATGTCAAGATCTTCAACGTTATTTCTCATGATTTGAGACAGATTAGAGAAATGGTAGTTGAAGTTATTGTTCTACCATATTTGTAACAATGAGTTTTAATTGCAGCCGTAGGCCAGTGAAGCAAACATAATACCAGATAATGATCCGAAATGTCTTCACTCTGCTGAAGGATTTTAACGTCGTCCACATTTATACCGTAAGACAGTATTAAATCTAAAGTATGATTACGAAGGTGAGTGGGTCCTGACACATGTTGACTAATGCCCATGGAGTTAAGAGTGTCTTTGGTTCCTAGCATCTGGATGTTACGACAAGGAGTCTATCTGCGGCCAGTACTAGTTCTGATAAGAACCCACCAAATTCTTTAATAAAATCTGTGTGGTGCCCTGGAGGCCTATATACAATAGCTAGAATCAATTTAAAAAGTGTTATCTTTAGTATTAGGTGTTGAAACATGAAGAACCATGACTTCAAAAGAATTATATTTAGAGTTCGACTTCTGGGAAATGCTAAGAGAGTTATTGTAAAGTGCTGCGACACCTCCCCCTCTGCCTTTTAGACGAGGCTCGTGTTTATAATAATAATCTTGGGGGACAGATTCATTTAAAGCAATATAATCATCTGGTTTTAGCCATGTTTCTGTCAAACAGAGCATGTCTATTTTATGATCTGTTATCATATCGTTAACAAAAAGTGCTTTATTAGAGAGAGATCTAATATTTAGCAATCCGAGTCGTAACAGTTGATTATCTGTATTTTGTTCATGTTTAGTTTGTTTAACGTTTATTAAATTACTTTCAAGAGGTTTACGCATTATTTTATGTTTGCTAATCCGGGGGACAGACACAGTCTCTATTTTGTGATGTTTGGGAGAACGGATTACTACATGTTGTACATTTTGTGTATTCTGCGACGTGAGACGGCAAGCAGACAGTTGGTTAAGCCATACTGTCTGCTCCCTGACCTGGGCCCCAGCGAGTCAAGTTTTAGCATTAGCATTAAGACTTTTTGCCATATTTCTAGACAGGATGGAAGTCCCAGCCCAGGAGGGATGGAGACCATCTCGTTTCAACAGGTCAGGTCTGCCCTCAAAACTCTTCCAGTTATTTATAAAAACTATATCATTCTGCAGGCACCACTCAGACAACCAGCCATTTAGTGATGATAATCTGCTATAAATCTCATCACCACGATAAGCAGTGAGGTGTGCCGATGTCTCTCTCTCGCATGACGCCTCGCGGAGAGTGGCGACTCCACCCCCGCGCAGCCAGCTCATTGGGTACAGTCCGGGCGGGCTCAAGTAGACCCCTTCGCCTCCCTGGACACCACCCATTGCCCGCTAAGGTACTCCCTGCCTCGGCACGGATGCTCTAGGCACAGCTGGCCGTGGGACAAGCAGGAAGTACGTCTTCCCCCAGTGAGCCTCATTGCACAGACCCTGTGCAAGGTCAGGGAAGAGGAGCATCAAGTGTACTAGTTGCGCCATACTGGCCCAACCGGACTTGGTTCTCGGAGCTAATGCTCTTGACGACAGCTCCCCCTGGCCGATTCCCCTGACAAAGGACCTGCTTTCCCAGGGGAAGGGCACGTTATGGCATCACGGGCTAGACCTCTGGAACCTCCATGTCTGGCCCCTGGACGGAACGAGGAGATCCTGAGTGGCCTAACCCCTGCGGCGGTTAAGACCACTACTCAGGCTAGGGCCCTGGCCACTAGGTGACTATACGCCTATAGTGGTGCCTCTTCTCATCCTGGTGTTCTTCTCGAAGAGAAGACCCGCGGAGTTGCTTGATCAAGTGGGTGCGGTCCTCCCAGAGACTCGAGAATAATCTCTCCCCTTCCACACTGAACGTGTATGTAGCCGCTGTTGCCGCTCATCACGTCCCAGTTGCTGGTAGTCTCTAGGACAGCACAACCTGATCATTTGGTTCCTAAGGGGCGCAACATGATCATTTGGCGGGAAGGCTACCACCTCACCCACGCTCCGTACCCTCTTACGACCTTGATGCGGTCCTGGAGCCCCCTCGGAGATGCCGCTCTTTCTCACTTTCGATGAAGACTGCTCTCGGGAGGACGCTCAAGAGGGTTGCGGACCTACAAGCATTCTCCGTGTCCACAGTTTGCCTAGAACTAGGGGCCGGTCATTCTCACGCTATCTTGAGACCCCAGCCCGGCTACGTGCCCAAAGTTCCCACCACTCCCCCGAGACACCAGGTGGTGAACT
Source organism: Triplophysa rosa (assembly GCF_024868665.1). Classification (NCBI taxonomy): domain Eukaryota; kingdom Metazoa; phylum Chordata; class Actinopteri; order Cypriniformes; family Nemacheilidae; genus Triplophysa; species Triplophysa rosa. Next base: position 6,156,805 of record NC_079902.1, read on the forward strand.
TACAGGCGCTCCCCACCGGGGAGGAAGACCCAACCCCATCTGTGTTGTGTCCAGTACACGCATTGCGCCTCTGCTTGGACCGCACGCAGATCCGCAGAAGCTCTGAGCAGCTCTTTGTCTGTTTTGGAGATCAGCAGGTAGGGTTGTCTCAAACCGAGATTGGTGCACTGGATCATGGACGCCGTCACTTTGGACTTACCTGTCCTAAGATCGCCTATGCCCACTGGGTGAGAGCTCTCTCCACACGGAGTACAGCCTCCTCGTGGGCACTGGCTCGAGGCACCTCTCTGGCAGACATCTGCAGAGCTGCGGGTTGGGCTACACCCATCACCTTCGCGAGGTCCTACAGCCTCCGCGTAAAACCGGTATCGGCACGCCATCTCCCTTTTATACCCGGATATCCGGGGGCGGAGTCCGGCATGCAAATTTCATTCGCCAATTTTCATTGGCCTTTTCTAAGAAGTCGGAAGCGATTGGTTCTCAGGGACAAACCCCATCTGTCGGTTCGACACAACGTCTCGTTCCCTCCATCAGGGAACGTCTTGGTTACGGATGTAACCTCGGTTCCCTGAGGGAGGGAACGAGATGTTGCGTCGATCCGACAGAATGGGGTTGTCTTGAGAACCTATCATCTTCTGAGTATTTAGAAAAGGCCAATGAAAATTGGCTAATGAAATGTGCATGCCGGGCTCGTCCCCGGATGTCCGGGTGTAAGCGGGAAGCCGTGCTCATTCATTCACCTGTTGGTCTGAGGAGCCTAAAGCATCCTCCCCCGACCGTTGGCGGCCAGTGTTGTGGCATGAGGGACACAACGTCTCGTTCCCTCCATCAGGGAACCGAGGTTACAACCGTAACCAAGACGTTCCCTTTCTGTCGGTCTCTCGACGTTGTGTCGAACCGACAGAATGGGATTCCTATGGAAAACGCCACAGCACTGAGCCGCGTCACAATCTCTGCGGAGCGACGTTGACTGGCCTGGGCGAGTCAGACGAAGACGCTAACGCGAAATTATGACCCTCCAGTGGAGAGGAAGGGGGACCCAGAGCTTTCCACAAAAAGTTGGGAAGCCCCCTAACGCCGGCCGTCACGGGCGGAGGCCTAATTCTCTAAATGGCGAGAAGCCGCCCGGCACCGTACGGGCCACTGGGTAAGCATTATTCCCCCTGGGGGAAAAACGCTGCAGAGGCCACTACCTACCGTAGGGAGGAATTAGTGGAGACACCACATGGTCTCACCATCAGGGGAGAACTCATGGGAAGAATGTGCGGACTGCAGGAGTTAACCGCAAGGTGGGAGTCCACCTGGGGAGGTCATGGGTTGCCAAGGTGGGAACCATTCATGAGGATACATCAGACGGAACAGCCCACGGAGGGGGGGTTACCACGTCTGGAGCACTAGGTCCGGTTAGAGCCATCTGGGAGATAACTCAACTGTTCCCCGGCCTAAGGGGGCAGGGCTGCTCTGCCCAGCCTGTCCCCTGGAAGGGTGCTTAGTGATGGATGGAATGCCTGTTCTTTACCCAGTGGGGGAAAGAGGGGAGGCGTAATAGCCGCTGATCCCCCTAAGGAAGGGGGAAGGGCTTTCGCAGGCGTACGCCCTACCAGCTGCCGGTCCCACACCTTGCCAGGATGCGGGCTGACACCGGTTCTGCACGTAGGTATTAGAACCTCACGGAGTTGTTGGGCATAGCCCAACCCGCAGCTCTGCAGATGTCTGCCAGAGAGGCGCCCTGAGCCAGTGCCCATGAGCGGTGTGCCTCACTCCCAACGGGCAGGGGCAAAATGAGATCGGTATGCCCTAACGAGGGCATCCACGATCCAGTGCGCCAGCCTCTGTTTGGAGACAGCCCTCCTGCTGACCTCCGAAACAGACAAAGAGCTGCTCAGAGCTTCTGGGCTCTGCGTGCGGTCCAAGTAGAGGCGCCGTGCGCGTACTGGACACAACACGGATAGGTTGGGTCTTCCTCCCCGGTGGGGAGCGCCTGCAGGTTCACCACCTGGTCTCTCGGGAGAGTGGTGGGAACCTTGGGCACGTAGCCGGGGCGGGGTCTCAAGATAACGTGAGAATCCCGGCCCCGAGTTCTAGGCAATCTGTGGACACGGAGGGTGCTTGTAGATCCCCTACCCTCTTGGAGGTGAGCGCCATGCGGAAAGCCGTCTTTATCAAGACTGAGAAAGAGCGGCAACCCCGAGAGGCTCGAAGGGGGCGTGGCCTCTTGAGGCCCGCCTCCTAGGTCGCAAGAGGGTACGGAGCGCGGGTAAGGTTGTCACCCTCTCGCGCCCCTTAGGAACCTAATGACCAAGTCGTGCTGTCCCAGAGGCAAGCCAGCACTTGGGTCATGATGAGCGGCCGTAGCGGCTACATACATTCCCAGTGTGGACGGGGAGAGGTTACTCCCCCGTCTCTCTTGAGGACGGGACAGCTCGTACCCGACCGAGCAACTCCTTCTAGCCGAGAAGAGCACCAGGACGAGAAGAGGCGCCACCTATGGGCGTATAGCCGCCCAGTGGCCGAAGCCCCAGCCTGAGTGACGAGTAAGTGGGAGCCAGCAGATGGAGAGATGGGGCAGGATCCGTCCCTATCCGACTTCCCAGCAATGTGGCTGGGGTCGGGCCCAATGGTATCCTCGATCCCCCTGATGTCTTCCCATGACGGCCACTTCGCCGCGGCTGCTGATGGGGCGATGGTCTCCTCTTCGCTGTCTCCTCCAGGGGGGGCCACCTGAGTGGGGGGCACCAGAGCTGGAGGGCATTGAAGAGGACCAGGGCTGCTGTGAAGCAGACAGTGCACGGGACTCGACTGCCGAGGCGGCCGAGTTGCGGCACGGAGGACTGCTTCTTACTGTCGAGAACCCTCCGGGGAGGCCGCGTGCGGGTCTCGTGCCCCCCCCGACGGGCGGGGGGTGAGCGGGGCCACTGCGGCTCGACAGTAACACCAACCAGCCCCCCCTTGCGAGACAGGTGCGTCTAGAAAGCGGACCTTCTCAGCGTTACTCATCTGCGCAAGGATTGGCCAGAAGAGTTTCTCATGGACCACAAGTGTGGACATCTTACCCTCGTGGAGCTCTCTCAACGCCCTGGTCTGGCAGGAGCCATAGCGTGGAGAGAGGAGGCAGCTTGGTCCGCCGCAATGTAAGCTCTCGACACCAGAGATGCCGAGACACCACATGCTTTGGACGGGAGTCTAGGTCGAGCCCCCCCAGGTGCCCACCACCTACTGGCACGAGTGCGCCACGACGGCATACTCCACCTAGGGGACACCGACGTATCCTCCATCTGTCTCAACCTCGAGGAAAGAGAGGGTGACAGAACTTTGTTTGACGTGAAACGTGCCGGGAAGGGGCATTCCAGGTCTTACAAAGTTCCTCATGCTCTTCCGGTAAACACGGCACTGGGGGCGGGCGCGGCTTGGAGCCGCGCTCAAACCCGAGGCGCCATGTAGCCAGCCGCGAGCGCCGGGAAAGGAAGTGCGGGCACTGCAACCCAACACTCACGGCGGCCCGGGAAAGCAAGGCCGACATCTCGACGTCCGCTTTTTCCTGGGCTCGACCCCCTGAGGGAGGGAGCCCGAGGAATCGTCAGAGTCGGATGGCAGTACGTCACCCCCCGATGCTGCAAGAGACATCTCATCATCACGCATCGTGTCCGAATACGTGATTGAGGAATAAGACGGCGGACCGTCTCCTGGGGAACGGTCAGACGAGCGAGACGAGGTGTGAACGGTCCGTGAGCCGTGGCTGGCGGATTATCGCTCACAGTATCCTCATATCACCCTCGCTGCTTGCCATAGCGGACGGCAGGGCCATAGTCCTGCCACCACGGAACGGGGAGCAAACGAGGTGGTGGCTGAGTCCTGTGGGAACACAGCCACCTGTGACGCAACGTCTGAATCGTCACCGCCCGCAGTGCGGGCAGGACGTATCCACAACGTCTGCCCCAGCGTACTGGAAGTAGGCATTGTGTCCGTCCCCCTCCTCGATGAGTGTGTTGCACCCATGAGAACAGCGGGACATGCCACGCTGGAGAAATTTGCTCTTTTAGAAAGGAAATTTGCTCGAACACCTCCGGAACTGCCGAGACGCCCAGGGGAGAGTCACTGCAGGAAGGGACCGTCCGCTGTCCACGTCGTAGATTCCAGCAGAAAAATGATCACCCAAGATCGTAGAGAAGCTCATCAGATGCGTAGGCTCTGAAGAACAAAAGGTGAATGAATGAGCACGCCGGCTTCCCTCTTATACCCGGACATCCGGGGAGGAGCCCGGCATGCAAATTTCATTCGCCAATTTTCATTGGCCTTTTCTAAATACTCAGAAGATGATAGGTTCTCAAGACAAACCCCATTCTGTCGGTTCGACACAACGTCGAGAGACCGACAGAAAGGGAACTGTTACAGCTTATCCTTAAACACAGATTGATATATTTCCTTCATTCACACCATACTCACTTTATAGTACAGGAATTTCACCTATAAGGAATTTTCACCCGTTGCAGGAATTTTCACCTGGAAGGAATTTTTTATAAATATCTCATAGAAGACCTTTGTCATGGCTCTGCTTCATTTAGTCATGTTTTCTTTGTCCTGTAGCAGAGCCATGACAAGGCCTTTGGTTATGTGTGGAGAGAAACATATTATTGTCCTTTTGACAATAATATACGTTCCCTCCAGTGTCTCGCCATTAGCCCCGCCCCTCTCGTTTCCTTGTTATCTTTCCCTGAGTGTTTTATTACCCACACCTGCCCTGTGTCATTATCCCTCTTTTGTCTCTCCCTATATATACCCTCATGTTTCTTTGTCTGGTTGTTCGTGGATTACGTTTGTTGTGCGTGTACTGTACTTCGTTGTGCCTTGTCTGTGTGCGCCAGTGTTTTGTCTTGGGAATTACCTTCGTGTCCGTTCAAGTTTGTGAGTGTGTTCCTGTTCTGTTAGTTTATATACTTTGCCCTATTTAAGACGTTGTCTCGTTTTCTGTTTAGTTTGTTTTTCCCCACCGAGGGAAGTGTTTTGTTCCGGTTTGCATTTTAGTTCGTTCTGGTATTGACATCCCCTCGTGGGTTTTTGTTTTGTGTTTTTTGTAATATTAAAATCTTGTTAACCCCTTCACGCGTGCCTGCATCTGGGTTCTTCCACGCACCATCGTCACAACCTTTTACCTTTCCAGGCAGTTTACACCCCCTAGGAATTTCACCTGCACTTCAAGGTCATCTCATTCACAGCTCATCTGTTATAGCTTATTAATAAACACAGTTTGCTATAATCATAGCTTTTCTGTTACAGTTTACAAACACACACAGATTGCTATCAAGGCAACAACTCTATTCAGAACCTCTTTCTGTTTACTTTCGTTTTGTTTCTATTCTTTTTTAGAATCCATTGCATTCATTTCAACCATCGGATTTCAGTAACAGGAAATAGTATTACAATCATTATATTTTAATCACAGATTTGTTTTTTTCTGGGAATGGAATATGTTGGTTAATTATAAAAAAAAGAATTTCAGGGGGAAAAATACGTTGTTGTAACAAATTTTATTTATTAATTAATTTTGCGTAACAGCAAAAACTAATATATTACTGTATTATCGTTACATTTCTAATGCGTTACTCCCAACACTGATCACAATGTTAATTTTTATTAATTGCCCCCCCCCCGACCCGCGGATTATTAGCATCACTACACTGCGCTAATTTGCGCAACGTTTAGTAGATTGTGATGGTCATTATAGGAATGAGGTATTGCGCCTGTGTTTTTTAATGTGCGCCTTGTTAGTACTTCACCCACAGAAATTTCCACTCCCATCTGCGCTTTCTTGAAATTGCGCCATCGTGCTAGTTTGCCCTGTTTAGTAAATCTGGCCCATACGTGTTAAAGTCTTTCAATCAAAGTTGAGCGTGGACAATAGTCTCATCATTAGTAATACATTTATTACATCTTTGTGATCTGGTCAAGAAATAACTACTGTATATCAGCTCATTAGTTGGTGAGGGATTTTTCTTACAATACTACACTATGTCCTAACTTCTAAATGATTTTTCAGTTTTGGCTCAACATACATCAAGAAAACTCACAATCATCTGTTTTGGAGACAGCCGCCCTCTAACAAACCATAATGTCACATAAAAGTTGGCTTGAAGGGCGAAAAGAAGGTCAACAGTGAGTAACACAATGTAGAAAACAGTAAAACATCTTGGGTTTGGGGAGGAGAAACCATGAGCAGTAAAAAAAGCCAGCGAAGGATTGGCAGGTATAAGATATCTCTGCAGGACACGCGAAGGAAACCAAACTCTCACACGCACACCCTCCACATCTCCTCCCCCGAACCACTTGTTCGTGATCTCTGCTTGTTTTCGCTTTTAGTGTTTTCTATATAAAACGCGCAACGTTGCCCTGTGGAACTTGGCCCTGCATTTTAGTATTTGTGGTCATAAACAGTAACACGAAATGGTGGAGAGAGAAAGAGGAGAGTGTGAGAGGAGAAGAAAAAGAGGTTGAACATTGTAACATGTCTGTCCGGGTTCTGTAAGTGGCCCCATCAGGCCACGCACAGTCACATATGTGTAATGGTCACTTTTCTCTCTCTTTTCAGACCAATTAGTCAAATGTGTCTGTTTCTCTGAGCATGAGATTGCTGTGGACCTTGTTTGACCACTGCATCTGCTCTGTGGATATATGGTGGAAATAAGTTAATTTATTATTGATTTAACAAGAAAACCTCTGGACAGGAATTTTAGGAATGTTCCTAACCCACTGCCAAACATTTGTACTATACTATAAGTTTCTTAAAACTGAAGAGTAAGAGTGTAAACTAAATGAAGATACTTTTGAGAAAGTGGTTTTGTGTCCATACAGTGGAGGTCAATGGGGGCCAATGTTTCTTGGTTATAATTGTTTTTCAAAATATCTTCTTTTGTGTTTGTGCAGAAGAAAAACGTAATACAAATTTGACATGAGAGTGAAAGAATTTAAATTTTTGGTGAACTATCCTTTTAAGAACCCCGTCTACAGGGATTAAATGGTGCCGGGGCTGTCCGGGGCGGAGCCCCGGCACATGTGCTGACGTTCTCGCTCTGCTCCCCGCTTGTGTGTGTCTCTTAATGATATGTTATTAACAAAGTTCGGGAGAAGCTGGAGCACATAATCAAACTCGGCCGGTTCACCATTGGCAACCACGTCATCTATCCAAACGAGTTTCGTTAACAAAATTCAGGTGAAGCCGGAGCTCATAATCAAACTCGGCTGGTTCGCTACCAGCAATCACGATTTTCACCCTATCAGCTCAAGTGAGCCTTCTCATAAATAGACCAGAAATCGTACCTGCGTCATCTCTACAAGTAATTCAACTTCCCTCCACCTCCCCGGCTCCTCTCCCCGAACTCGCTTTCTACAGCAGGGCCCCGGGGGTTGAACTCTTCGGGCCGTTTCCGAGCTCGTTGCACTCGCCCCTAGTGGGGGGAGAGTGTTCCGGGTTCAGAAGGAACCGGCGAGCTCGGAGCCTGCTCCCTGGACAGCACGCCAAATACGCATACCTTACCTACCCCTGCTATCATTATTATCTGCATAGACGAACTCGTGAATGGTGTTATGTAGCGGCACTCCGTCGTGCCCCAGAATAAATCTGCTGTGCCCAAGTATAAATCTCAAGTTCAAGTAAAAATTTACCTTTTTTGTCAGTGTGCACTTACATGCATAATCGCGGAAAAATGGATCTATAGGCAACGTAGTAACCCAACTCACAGTCGCACATTAACCGCGTGCGCGCAGAAATCATTACCTGCGTTCTATTTCGAAGTGTTCATCCCTATGCCCTACTCCCTTTGAAGAGTAAAGCTTTTGATGTGTAAACTTTAGAGGAAAAAATGCAATTGTATCACGTTATCTGTCCGTTTAAAATTCACTTGGCAAAAAGAGCAATTAAAACAATGTAATTTTATCTTATTTGGAGTGAAGTTTTGTTTGGTGTCTCCTAACCCAGGGGCCCTTTGGAGGGAGAAATACGCAGTAGCTCGAGTTCTTACATGAACTAAAAACTATGAGCATATTAGCCCGGTTGTATCACCATTGCATTGGTTACCTATTAAGCAACGCTTTAACTCTAAAATCTTACTGATTACCTGTAAAGCCCTACACGGTGCCTGTGCACGCTTATCAATTCAAGTCAACTTTATTTATATAGCGCTTTAAACAATTTTCATTGTTTCAAAGCAGCTGTACATGAAACATATTGACTATAAGCAAAACATTTAGTTATAAAAGTAAAAATAAAAAAGGTGAAAACACAGAAAACAGACACACACACACCGATTCAAACACCCCATACACAAAACACTCCACACACAATATGCACACACACAAACACGCGCACACACACAAATGCGTAAACACACGGACGCGTAGACACACGAGCGCGCACACACACGCATGCACACACACACACACACGCATGCACGCACACACACACACACACATGTTGGGTTTCCATGTTTTATGGGGACATTCCATAGACGCAATGGTTTTTATACTGTACAAACTGTATATCATATTCCCTACCCCTAACCCACCCAATAACCCTAATAATCACACACAACTGTCTGCTCTTTTAGATTTTCAAAAAAGTTAATTCTGTATGATTTGTAAGCTTGTTTGCTCATGGGGACAAAAAATGTCATTTTGTCCCCATACCGTAGGGTTTACCCTTCCCACGCACACACACACACACACACACGCACACACACACACACACACACACACACAGAGTGGTTATCACTGAGAAACACACATTTAAGATAAAGGAGAGAGAAACACAGGTTAAATATTAAACAGACTATAAATTCCTATATGCAATATTAATTTTAAGTAAAACTTAAAAATTCTAATTCTAAAGAATTTTAGAATTTTGTGTTTCCTTTCTGCAGCACTCAGATGCGCACTGTTGTTTTAAGGTTTTAAGTCATAATGACCAGTTAATGAAGAAAGGCTCGACTTCCAAATTATGTAATTTTGAATCAAATTGAATCATTAAAAGTGTTCATGGTGTGTGCGGCAGCAACGATGCACAAATTAATGGGTCACTTCAATCATTGTTAATGTTGTATGAAGTTTTGACAGAATAGTAGGCCAATTGGAAATACACAGGTCATACATACAATTCTGTCACGGTCCCACCGTCTTGCTTATGAAATTCTAGTCGTGTGGTGGGATCGGGGCAGAGTCCTTGGGTTTTATGTGGGAAGGCCATGAGATGTTTATGTTTTTACCTCTCATGTGTTTTTCCAGTGTCTCGTCTCTGTTCCCGCCATCTCTTTTCCTCGTTTTCCTTCCCTAAGTGTTTGATTTCCCACACCTGCCCCATGTCGTTATCCCTCGTTTGTCTTCCCTATATATACCCTCTTGTTTCTTTGTCCTGTGCTCTTGTATTATGTATCTGTATGCGTGTGCTGTCTAAGTTGCCTTGTTCTCGTCCTGCGTTAGCTGTTATTGCCTGTTCCTGTTGTTGCTGTGTCATCGTCGTAGTAAGTGTTTAGTTTAGTTTGTCAAGTGTTTATTCAGTCTTGTGTTTAGTCAGTCTTCGTTCTGTGCTTGTTTATTATTTTCCTGGTGCTGTTTTACCCCATCGCGGGTTCTTGTTTTGTGTTTTGTTTATTATTTATTATTAAAGTCTCGTGTTAACCCCTTCACTGCCGTTGCCTGCGCTTGGGTTCTTTCTGCCAGTTCGTGACACAATTCTGTGGACGTTAATAAATTAAGATATTTGATATTGACACAAGGAAAGGGCACATGCCTATACAGAAAGATTTTATTTTTTATCACATTTAGCTTTGTACACTGCTGGCATCTACAGTAGAATGATGTTGATCAGAATTTTCTTGTTCATAGCAGAGGGCTCTCTCAACTTATACTTTACAGTTTGTCAGTTAATAAGATTATAAGCTTCGTATACGCACCCTCAAAATCAGAGCCCCGACCTGCCATCATTCAGCAGCCATTAGGTCACTTAACGCCTGTCGTCATGGTATTCTACAGCATTTCAAGTCTCTGTATTCCAGCAGCATGTGTTTCTAATTCAGCCTCTATGACAGAGCTTATCTGCAGCTGGTGTGCTGTGCTGCAGTCTTCCTCTGTGTGGGAATGTCTGTGTTAAGTGTTTCAGTTAATGGCCAGGTTGCAGTAAACTTGTGCACTGACTGTGGTCCAACCTGCCAAAGACTTGAGCCAATGACATCGAGTGAGCCAAATTAAAGCACTTAACAAACTCTGAAGCCCACCTGTGTTGTTTTAGTTGTGTACTCGTTTGAACTTACCAAAAATACAAATTTAGGAATTTACTACACTGTAAAACCGAACAGTAAAGGTTTGATAAAGAAAATAGGTTGTGTTAACTTAAAAATTGTAAAAAGTTCATTAGTCTCAAATTTTCTGCGTCATGTGTACATTTTTTTTATATTAAGTTTATAGTGCTCAACCTTTTTAATTGAATTTTGTCAACTCAGAAAGTTTAACTTGATCCTGCTTTACGTCACATGCATGTGCTTACAACGTACGTGCTTCATCTTCTTCACCTGGGAGAGAGTTCGCCATTTTGGTCTGCTTGCCTCGGATGCTGGGATTTTGTAGAGAAAAGTTAAGAAAATCGCCTAGATATAGCGAAAAGGAAGATTTCACGGTGGGAGTTTCTGTGAATACTTCTGAGACGACACGCATTGTAGCATGCAGCAATTTTACGAAGATCATCGGACAAAGTTTTACTTGGTTTTGACCACGTTGTCTGCTGTTATATCGATTTTTGTTTTGGTCGCGTCAATCTGGTAAGTAATCTGTTAACACTGTATTTTACTGTCGTTGTACAATTATCTGCATGAAGTAAACTTGGTGTCTTGAAAGTGGATGTGTGTTGTATGCCTTTACAAGTAAATGTGCTAGTAAGTAAGCCAGTAATAATTTAATTAGGGAGGTCATGACATAATCCTTGTTAAACATAGTCACACAGTTGGGGTTCCCGTTTTTTGCGGGACACAAAAAACGAAAGTTTGTGGTTACGCGTACATTTGATCAAGTAACGTTATGGCGCGAATGACAAGGCAACAAACATATGCATAACACGTGCGAGAGAAAAATTGGAGGCCGTTAGCCACTCTCGTCAATCATGCTGCACACACGCTCTCATGTGTGGTTTCTTGTCCCTATATTTTTTCGTAAATTTAGATCATTTGGAACGAATTTCTTGGCTTGGCGCGTTTACCTGAGTGGCAATGTTAAAACAAAGATTAAAACAAGCTGTCTTTATTACGTTATTTTACCCTTTAAGTTATAGGCTTGTTTTAATATTTTTTACGGAGTTTGTTACTTGAACTTTTATTGTACCATAGGGATAAATGCATTAAGTACCGTTTTAGTTTGGCAATGTCCATGCAGAAGTGCTTGTGTTATTAAGATGAGACATTTCTGTGCTGTTTACACTTTTTTTTGTGAACATTGCAAACTAACTAACTTTTGAATCTTACTTTTTTAGGTTAAAGCTGAAGCAGCTGGCCAACAAACAGAGTTTTAAGTGTGGTATGTTGAAAAACGTCTTGGTTACGGATGTAACCTCGGTTCCCTGATGGAGGGAACCAGACGTTGTGTCGAACCGACAGAATGGGGTTTGTCTTGAGAACCTATCATCTTCTGAGTATTTAGAAAAGGCCAATGAAAATTGGCGAATGAAATTTGCATGCCGGGCTCCTCCCCGGATCTCGGGGTTTAAGAGGGAAGCCGGCGTGCTCATTCATTCACCTTTGGTCTGAGGAGCCTAAAGCATCCTCCCCCGACCGCTGGGGTGGGCGGCCAGTGTTGTGGCATGAGGGACACAACGTCTCGTTCCCTCCATCAGGGAACCGAGGTTACATCCGTAACCAAGACGTTCCCTTTCTGTCGGTCTCTTGACGTTGTGTCGAACCGACAGAATGGGGTTCCTATGGAAAACGCCACAGCACTGAGCCGCGTCACAATCTCTGCGGAGCGACGTTGACTGGCCTGGGCGAGTCAGACGAAGACGCTAACGCGAAATTATGACCCTCCAGTGGAGAGGAAGGGGGACCCAGAGCTTTCCACAAAAAGTTGGGAAGCCCCCTAACGCCGGCCGTCACGGGCGGAGGCCTAATTCTCTAAATGGCGAGAAGCCGCCCGTCACCGTACGGGCCACTGGGTAAGCATTATTCCCCTTGGGGGAAAAACGCTGCAGAGGTTACTACTTACCGTAGGGAGGAATTAGTGGAGACACCACATGGTCTCACCATCAGGGGAGAACTCATGGGAAGAAAGTGCGGACAGGAGTTAACCGCAAGGTGGGAGTCCACCTGGGGTCATGGGTTGCCAAGGTGGGAACCATTCATGAGGATACATCAGATGGAACAGCCCACGGAGGGGGTGTTACCACGTCTGGAGCACTAGGTCCGGTTAGAGCTATGTGGGATAACTCAACTGTTCCCCGGCCTAAGGGGCCAGGGCTGCTCTGCCCAGCCTGTCACCTGGAAGGGTGCTTAGTGATGGATGGAATGCCTGTTCTTTACCCGAGGGGAAAGAAGTGAGGCGGGATCACCACTGCTCCCCCCGGAGGGGGAAGGGGTTCCGCAGGTGTACGCCCTACCGGCTGCCGCTCCCACACCTTGCCAGGATGTGGGCTGACACCGGTTCCGTGCGTAGGTATTAGAACCTCATGGAGTTGTTAGGCATAGCCCAACCCGCAGCTCCGCAGATGTCTGCCAGAGAGGAGCCCTGAGCCAGTGCCCATGAGGGGTGTGCCTCACCCCCACGGGCAGGGACGAATAGAGATCGGTATGCCCTAACGAGGACATCCCCGATCCAGTGGGCCAGCCTCTGTTTGGAGACAGCCCTCCATTCTGCTGACCTCCGAATCAGGCAAAGAACTGCTCAGAGCTTCTGGGCTCTGCGTGCGGTCCAAGTAGAGGCGCCGTGCACGTACTGGACACAACACGGATAGGTTGGGTCTTCCTCCCCGGTGGGGAGCGCCTGCAGGTTCACCACCTGGTCTCTCGGGAGAGTGGTGGGAACCTTGGGCACGTAGCCGGGGCGGGGTCTCAAGATAACGTGAGAATCCCGACCCCGAGTTCTAGGCAATCTGTGGACACGGAGGGTGCTTGTAGATCCCCTACCCTCTTGGAGGTGAGCGCCCTGCGGAAAGCCGTCTTTATCAAGACTGAGAAAGAGCGGCAACCCCGAGAGGCTCGAAGGGGGCGGGGCCTCTTGAGGCGCCCCCTTCCCCTGGGGAAGCTGTCCGCCAGGGGGAGCGGCCAGGGGGGAGTTGTTGTCAGAGCCTCAGCTCCGAGAACCAAGTCCTGGTTAGGCCAAAGGGGCGTAACTAGTACCACTTGATGCTCCTCTTCCCTGGCCTTGTACAGGCCCTGTGCAATGAGGCTCACTGGGGGGAAGCGTACTCCTGCTTGTCCCGAGGCCAGCTGTGCGCAAGGGCATCCGTGCCGAGGGTACCTCGGACAGGGAGTACCAAAGCGGACAATGGGTGGAGTCCGGGGAGGCAACAGGACCACCTGTGCCTGGCCAAACTGCCCCAAATGAGCCGGCTGCGCGGGGAGGGAGTCGCCACTCTCCGCGAGGCGTCAACTGACGAGAGAGCGCATCGGCTGTCTGGTTCAGGACGCCTGGGATGTGTGTGGCTCGCAGGGAGCTGATCACCTGCTGACTCCAGAGGAGGAGGCGTTGGGCGAGTCATGTTAGCTGCTGTGAGTGAAAGAATACGCCACAGCAGCTGTGCTGTCCGACCGGACCAGCACGTGCTTCCCTGCACGAGAGGTAGTAGCCTCCTCAATGCAAGTAGCACAACCAACAACTCAAGGCAGTTGAAATGCCAACGCTCGTCCACCGCCCCAACACTGCTTGCCCATTGCACACGGCACCCCAACCTTGCAGGGAGGCATCCCAAAGGGGAACCCTGTCCGCAAGAAGGTCATGGAGGCCAGGGGGTTAGGGTGTGTCGGCAGAAAAGCGTGTGACCATACGCCTGCTGCCGGTGTGTCACGCTCTCCAAGGAACTTGACTCTGCAGCCAGTGTTGGAGAGGTCGTATGTGCATCGACCCGAGGGGGACCCCCCCGCCGAGCCGAGGATGCCATGTATCCCAGGAGTCTCTTGTTACAGGGGGACCGCTGACTGTCTGAGCTTCAGGCAATTCAACACTGATCGGGCACGCTAATCAGTCGCACGCCTCTGGGAGGCCGCGAGGGTGCGGGCTTCCTCGTCGCGGGTCTCGCACCCCCCCCGGGGGGGTGAGCGGGGCCGCTCGTGAGGACAGAGTCGAGTTCCATACCGAGAAAGAGGATGCTCTGCACTGGGGAGAGCTTGCTCTTTTCTCAGTTGACCTGTAGCCCCACCGATCTAGGTGCCGGAGAACCAGGTCCCTGTGTGTACACAACAGATCTGGAGAGTGTGCCAAAACGAGCCAGTCGTCGAGATAGTTAGTACCCGCACACCTCCCTCCCACGGGGAAGGAGGGCGGCTTCCACGACCTTCGTAAAGACTCGTGGAGACAGGGACAGACCGAAGGGGAGGACCCGTACTGATATGCCCGTCCCTCGAACACGAACCGTCGGAACGGCCGATGTCGAGGGAGGATCGAGACATGAAGTACGTGTCCTTCAGGTCGACTGCCATGAACCGGTCCTGACACCTGACGGACGTCAGGATTCGCTTCTGCGTGATCAACCTGAAAGGCAGCTAAGTGTAGGTGCCTGTTCAGAACACACAGACCCAAGATAGGGCGCAATCCCCCGCCTTTCTTGGGGACAATGAAGTACAGGCTGTAAAACCCATTGAACATCTCGACTGGTGAGGTACGATCTTTTTTCATCGTCCCCCCGGGGGGTGGTTCGATGGCTAGCAGTACGGATTCCTTGCTGGGGAGGTCCCCCGGGGAGGAGATCGGCTCTGCAGTTTTTCCTGCCTGGGGACTGCGCAGCTCAACGCACTGTCTGACTTAGAGTGCTGAGGGCTGGTGTTTATACTCGACATTGCGCTTTGCCAAGACGCAACGTCGAGTTTGCCATTCACCGTCGTTCAGAGGGTGAGAGCGGCTGTGGTAACCCAGAGAGAGAGGATACTCTCCATTTTTGAGAGTAAGTGGGCGCCAGCCCCCCGGGGGGGGGCAGCAGATGGAGAGACGGGGCAGGATCCGTCCCTATCCGACTTCCCAGCGTTGTGGCTGGGGTCGGGCCCAATGGTAGCCTCGATCCCCCTGAGGTGTTCCCATGACGGCCGCTGCGCCGCGGCTGCTGATGGGGCGATGGTCTCCTCTTCGTTGTCTTCTCCAGGGGGGACCGCCTGAGTGGGGGGCGCCATAGCTGGAGGGCGTTGAAGAGGACCAGGGCTGCTGGGAAGCAGGCCGAGGCGGCCGAGTTGCGGCACGGAGGACTGCTTCTTACTGTCGAGAACCCTCCGGGGAGGCCGCGTGCGGGTCTCGCGCCCCCCCCGATGGGCGGGGGGTGAGCGGGGCCGCTCCGGCTCGACAGTAACACCAACCAGCCCCCCCTTGTGAGACGGGTACGTCGAGAAAGCGGATCTTCTCAGCGTTACTCATCTGCGCAAGGATTGACCAGAGGAGTTTCTCATGGACCACAAGTGTGGACATAGTCCGACCCAGGGCCCGCGTGGTCACCTTGGTCACCCGTAGAGCGAGGTCGGTGGCGGCGCGGAGTTCCTGCATAAGCGCTGGGTCGGTCTTACCCTCGTGGAGCTCTCTCAACGCCCTGGCCTGGCAGGAGCCATAGCGTGAAGAGAGGAGGCAGCTTGGTCCGCCGCAATGTAAGCTCTCGACACCAGAGATGCCGAGACACCACATGCTTTGGACGGGAGTCTAGGTCGAGCCCCCCCAGGTGGCTGCCACCTACGGGCACGAGTGCACCTCGGCGGCATACTCCACCTGGGGGACACCGACGTAACCTCCAGCTGTCTCAACCTCGAGGGAAGAGAGAGTGACAGAACTTTGTTTGTCGTGAAACGTGCCGGGAAGGGACGTTCCAGGTCTTACAAAGTTCCTCATGCACCTCCGGTAAACACGGCACTGGGGGTGGGCACGGCTTGGAGCTGTGCTCAAACCCGAGGCGCCATATAGCCAGCCGCGAGCGCCGGGAGAGGCAGTGCGGGCACTGCAACCCAACACTCACGGCGGCCCGGGAAAGCATGGCCGACATCTCGACATCCGCTTTTTCCTGGGCTCGACCCCCCGAGGGAGGGAGCCCGAGGAATCGTCGGAGTTGGATGGCATTACATCACCCCCCGTTGCTGCAAGAGAAATCTCATCATCACACATCGTGTCCGAATACGTGATTGAGGAATAAGACGGCGGACCGTCTTTTTGGGGAACGGTCAGATGAGCGTGAAGAGGTGTGAACGGTCCGTGAGCCGTGGCTGGCGGATTATCGCTCACAGTAATCCTCATATCACCCTCGCTGCTTGCCATAGCGGACGGCAGGGCCGTAGTCCTGCCGCCACGGAACGGGGAGCAAACGAGGTGGTGGCTGAGTCCCGTGGGAACACAGCCACCTGTGACGCAACGTCCGAATCGTCACCGCCCGCAGTGCGGGCAGGACGTATCCACAACGTCTGCCCCAGCGTACTGGAAGCAGGCATTGTGTCCGTCCCCCTCCTCGATGAGTGTGTTGCACCCATGAGAACAGCGGGACAAGCCACGCTGGAGAAATTTGCTCTTTTAGAAAAGGAAATTTGCTCGAACACCTCCGGAACTGCCGAGACGCCCAGGGGAGAGTCACTGCAGGAAGGTTTCTCTTGCAGCATCGGGGGGTGACGTACTGCCATCCAACTCTGACGATTCCACGGGCTCCCTCCCTCGGGGGGTCGAGCCCAAGAAGAAGCGGACGTCGAAATGTCAGCCATGCTTTCCCGGGCTGCTGTGAGTGTTGAGTTGCAGTGCCCACACTGCCTTTCCCGGCGCTCGCGGCTGGTTACATGGCGCCTCGGGGTTGAGCGCGGCTCTTGAGCTGCAGCGGCCCCGCTCACCCCCCGCCCGTCTGGGGGTGCGAGACCCGCACGCGGCCTCCCCCGGAGGGTTCTCGACAGTAAGAAGCAGTCCTACGTGCCGCATCTCGGCCGCCTCGGCCGTCGAGTCCCGTGCACTGTCTGCTTCCCAGCAGCCCTGGTCCTCTTCGACGCCCTCCAGCTCTGGCGCTTCCCACTCAGGCGGTAGTGGGACCTCTCCTCCCCCCTGGAGGAGACAGCGAAGAGGAGACCATCGCCCCATCAGCAGCCGCGGCGAAGCGGCTGTCATGGGAAGACCTCAGGGGGATCGAGGCTACCATTGGGCCCGACCCCAGCCACATCGCTGGGAAGTCGGATAGGGACGGATCCTGCCCCGTCTCTCCATCTGCTGGCCCCCTCCGGGGGGCTAGCGCCCACTTACTCTCAAAAAAGGAGAGTTTCCTCTCTCTCTGGGTTACCACAGCCGCTCTCACCCTCTGCACGACGGTGAACGGCAAACTCGATGTTGCGTCATGGCGAAGCGCAATGTCGAGTATAAACACCAGCCCTCAGCACTCTCAGTCAGACAGTGCGTTGAGCTGCGCAGTCGCCAGGCTGAAAAAACAGCAGAGCCGGTCTCCTCCCCCGGGGACCTCCCCCGGCAAGGAATCCGTACTGCTAGCCATCGAACCACCCCCCGGGGCGACGATGAAAAAGATGGTACCTTAGTCTTGGGTCTGTGTGTTCTGAACAGGCACCTACACTATAGCTGCTTTTCAGGTTGATCACGCAGAAGCGCATCCTGACGTCCATCAGGTGTCAGGACCGGTACCCATTGTCCGCTTTGGTACTCCCTGTCCGAGGTACCCTCGGCACGGATGCCCTTGCGCACAGCTGGCCGCGGGACAAGCGGAAGTACGCTTCCCCCCAGTGAGCCTCATTGCACAGGTCCTGTGCAAGGCCAGGGAAGAGGAGCATCAAGTGGTACTAGTTACGCCCCTTTGGCCTAACCAGGACTTGGTTCTCGGAGCTGCGGCTCTGACAACAACTCCCCCCTGGCCGCTCCCCCTGGCGAACAGCTTCCCCAGGGGAAGGGGCACGTTACGGCATCCCAGGCAAAACCTAGTCTCCTTGTCTGGACGTGACGAGGAGATCCTGAGTGACCCACCCCCGGTCCGGTTGGGACGTCATTCAGGCTAGGGCTTCGGCCACTTGGCGGCTATACGCCCATAGGTGGTGCCTCTTCTCGTCCTGGTGCTCTTCTCGGCGAGAAGACCCGCGGAGTTGCTCGGTCGGGTACGAGCTGTCCCGTCCTCAAGAGAGACGGGGGAGTAACCTCTCCCCCTCCACACTGGGAATGTATGTAGCCGCTACGGCCGCTCATCATGACCCAAGTGCTGGGTAGCCTCTGGGACCGCACGACCTGGTCATTAGGTTCCTAAGGGGCGCGAGAGGGTGACCACCTTACCCGCGCTCCGTACCCTCTTGCAACCTAGGTGGCGGGCCTCAAGAGGCCCCGCCCCCTTCAAGCCTCTCGGGGTTGCCGCTCTTTCTCAGTCTTGATAAAGACGGCTTTCCGCATGGCGCTCACCTCCAAGAGGGTAGGGGATCTACAAGCACCCTCCGTGTCCACAGATTGCCTAGAACTCGGGGCCGAGATTCTCACGTTATCTTGAGACCCCGCCCCAGCTACGTGCCCAAGGTTCCCACCACTCTCCCGAGAGATCAGGTGGTGAACCTGCAGGCGCTCCCCACCGGGGAGGAAGACCCAACCTATCCGTGTTGTGTCCAGTACGCGCACAGCGCCTCTACTTAGACCGCACGCAGAGCCCAGAAGCTCTGAGCAGCTCTTTGTCTGTTTCGGAGGTCAGCAGGAGC
Organism: Triplophysa rosa; assembly: GCF_024868665.1. NCBI lineage: Eukaryota > Metazoa > Chordata > Actinopteri > Cypriniformes > Nemacheilidae > Triplophysa > Triplophysa rosa. The sequence continues at coordinate 6,175,659 of NC_079902.1, forward strand.
GCTGTCTCCAAACAAAAGCTGGCGCACTGGATCGTGGATGCCCTCGTTAGGGCATACCGATCTCTTTTCACCCCTGCCCGTTGGAGGTGAGGCACACCCCTCGTGGGCACTGGCTCAGGGCGCCTCTCTGGCAGACGTCTGCAGAGCTGCGGGTTGGGCTATGCCTAACATCTCTGTGAGGTTCTAATACCTACGCGCGGAACCGGTGTCAGCCTTCATCCTGTCAAGGTGTGGGAGCGGCAGCCGGTAGGGAGTACGCCTGCGGAAGCCCTTCCCCCTCCGGGGGGAGCAGTGGCTATCCCGCCTCACTTCTTTCCCCTCGGGTAAAGAACAGGCATTCCATCCATCACTAAGCACCCTTCCAGGGGACAGGCTGGGCAGAGCAGCCCTGCCCCCTTAGGCCGGGGAACAGTTGAGTTATCTCCCACATAGCTCTAATCGGACCTAGTGCTCCAGACGTGGTAACCCCCCCTCCGTGGGCTGTTCCGTCTGATGTATCCTCATGAATGGTTCCCACCTTGGCAACCCATGACCTCCCCAGGTGGACTCCCACCTTGTGGTTAACTCCTGCAGTCCGCACTTTCCTTGAGTTCGCCCTGATGGTGAGACCATGTGGTGTCTCCACTAATTCCTCCCTACGGTAGGTAGTGGCCTCTGCAGCATTTTTCCCCCAGGGGGAATAATGCTTACCGAGTGGCCCGTACGGTGCCGGGCGGCTTCTCGCCATTTAGAAAACGGCCGGTGATAGGGGCTTCCCAACTTTGTGTAAAGCTCTGGGTCCCCCTACCTCTCCACTGGAGGGTCATAATTTCGCGTTAGCGTCTTCGTCTGACTCGCCCAGGCCAGTCAACGTCGCTCCGCAGAGATTGTGACGCGGCTCAGTGCTGTGGCGTTTTCCATAGGAACCCCATTCTGTCGGTTCGACACAACGTCGAGAGACCGACAGAAAGGGAACATCTTGGTTACGGATGTAACCTCGGTTCCCTGATGGAGGGAACGAGACGTTGTGTCCCTCATGCCACAACACTGGCCGCCCACCCCAGCGGTCGGGGGAGGATGCTTTAGGCTCCTCAGACCAAAGGTGAATGAATGAGCACGCCGGCTTCTCTCTTATACCCGGACATCCGGGGAGGAGCCCGGCATGCAAATTTCATTCGCCAATTTTCATTGGCCTTTTCTAAATACTCAGAAGATGATAGGTTCTCAAGACAAACCCCATTCTGTCGGTTCGACACAACGTCTCGTTCCCTCCATCAGGGAACCGAGGTTACATCCGTAACCAAGACGTTTTTTGGCGCATTGATTACTTGGGGCAAAACCATGGTTTTACTACAGTAACCATCGTTTACTATGTTTTTTACAAAAAACATGGTTTTCAAAACCATGGTTATTTTGTAATAACCATGTTTTTTTGGTTTTATCTGTAGTAAAACCATAGATTTTACATTTTAACTGTAGTAAAACCATGGTCAGTTTTCATAAGGCAATAACCCTTTTCTTGCCTGTCATCGCCGCCGCTCCGTCCGTGCAGAGGGCCACACACTTTTCCTACGGTAAGCCCTCGGCCGTTATGTATCCATTTAAGCAGTCAAATATATCAGCCCCTGTCGTTCGTTCTTTTAGTTCTTCGCAAAATAAGAAATCCTCAACGATGTCAGTGGAGTCAACGTACCTGACATAAGCCAGTAACTGTGCACTTTTGCAACATCTGTGCTTTCGTCAAGTTGTAGAGCAAATTCAACACTACTCCGGATTTTTTCACTTGTTTGTTCCCGTATGTCAGAAGACATTTCCTCAATACGCCATTGTACCGTGTTATCAGAAAGCGGGATTTTAGCGATCTTTCCTGCTGCTTGTTTACCGAGTATTTCCTCAACGATGTCTATGCAGGCTGGCAGCAGAAGCTCTTCTCCAATGGTGTGTGTCCTTTTGGATTTTGCGATTCGATATGCAGCTAAAAATGAGGCTCGCAGTGCTTTTTCTGGGATGCTGGTTGTGCCTTTCATCAGTTTTTGCTGACAAGATACTCTTGTTTTTTAAAATAAAATAGGATCACCCTTTGTTTGCATATGCAGAATGTTTTGTTGTGAGGTGTCGTTTCAGTTTTAAGGGTTTCATGCTAGCATGATGGTAGTAATTTTTTCTAAGCATAAAAGAAATTGAGGGACTTCCTCACCATATGGAACTCCGCAGGCAATAAAACTAAGATCAAGGTAGGACTGGTCATATTTTCTGCGTGGCTCCTTTTTAGATTGTTTTGTTTTGGCTTGATCTGTAGACTTCTCACTGGTCCGTGATGCCTTTAGTTTTAAAAACTTTTCCATTCTAACATACCCTACGCTGAAGCGGTCATTGAATGCTGTAACGTTAGTAATGCATGGTACGTTACTGATGCAGACACGTGACAGTTCAACACAAATGAATCGATTTATTTATTCAATGAGCAGGGCCGGATTATCCAATGGGCATTATGGGCACAGGCCCAGGGGCCCATGCACGCTTGGGGCCCAGGCAAGGGGGAAAAAATTCACATAACAGCGTTTACGCCATATTCATTCTGCCGTGCGCTTCTCTGGCCCGTGCAATAGGAGGTGCACACACAAAACAGTGTTTCTAAATTAGGAAGTCTGTCTTTTAATTTAGTCACTTTTACGAGCCGTCCAGCGGCTTTTGTTTAGAAGAAGCGCATAGCGACAAATCTAGCGACTTCTTGGATAAACCTTAGCTTTCATTCAGTGGGAAGATGTCGCCAGTGCTGTCCTGCGAGCGCGAGGTCTCTCTTTACCGGCAGGAAGAAGCAGAACCATACGACAGGTAACTCGTGAATAAAATGAGTACAAAACAGCGTTTCCAACAACCTGTCACTGTTATCGACTGTTTGGATATATAAATATGAACAAAGTTCATCGGTAAATATGCACATGGTTACCATGAGGCTGTGTGAAAGAACATATAGTCGAAATCACCGCTTTTTATTGTGAGTTGTTAGATGATGTCGCGTCATGAACTGACAACAGAAAATATGTCAATGAGAATGGTTTTATTGTTGTAAATATAATTAATTGATATATCCTCGTGGCTGTCTTAAATCTTAAAAGGTTAGAGTTTTTTTTAACATTTATTTGGTGGTGTTTCCTTGCCAGTTGTGAATGATTTTATATTGATATACTGTAATGTTGATCAGTAACTGCCTTACTTTACTAATATTTATCCTACATTATTAGATAATTCACAGTGCTTTTACATACATTGCAAAATGTTTACATACACACAAATATGATGATGTCATAATATATATGCTAAAGAGGTATACTTATAATATTCGTTAATGTTGTTTACTGTATTACAGGCTTACATAATAACGTGAGTCGCCAGGTGCTTGTTACACAACCCTTACAAAAATGAACTATGTTTTTTTGGTGGTACAAGTGTAGTAACCATGGTTTTTTGGTGCATTGATTACACAGGGCAAAACCATGGTTTTACTACAGTAACCATGTTTTTTTGGTTTTAACTGTAGTAAAACCATGGAAATTTGGAAATAAAGTTTAACAAATCTACAAATTACTCTTGTAGTATAATCATTGACAAAGACTGCCCGTTTATTCTTTGAAAAAATGAAGATGGAAATATTTTACAATTGCATTTAAGAATATTCTTAAGAACGTCCTATAATTTATCTTAATAAAGTTCTTATATTTTCTCTTAAGAACAGTTTTGTGAATCCGGTGTGTTTGTGTTGAATTATGGAAGAATCTGATAGAACTGAATTAAAAGGTTGAGGTGTGGTAGTGTGTGCTTGAATATGCCAGTGAGTTACAGTATGCAGGGAAAGGTCTTAATATTGTTGTTGCTGGTCCAGGAAGGCCTTGTTGCAATCATGTGGTGTAAATCTTGTATGATGGAGGATGTACAGGTGTTGATATTGTCCTTCAGGTTGTGATCATAGTTTGTTACTTGTCAATGTAATCCTGTAAAAGATAGAGGTGTTTCATACAAATAGTACCCTATAGGCTAATTCAAAACTTTATTGTGCGCATGTGTGTGTATGGGGGGTCCATAAAACACTTGTGCCCAGGGGCCTCTGAGTTCTTAATCCGGGCCTGTCAATGAGTCATTCAATGAATCCTGTGTTGATTCAGATTTCTGATTCTTGTGTGTGTGAATGTGTTTTAATTTAGATGATTCATTTGAAAAAAGTATTGTCTCTTAAGAGTCGTTTGCTCAATGTTGTACTGGTTTTGTTTCTTTCACCATAGCTTAAATTTAGCAGCAGCCAAGTGACTTGTGCGACCCACCTTTTATCACGACCCACAGTTTTAAAACCTCAGGTTTACACAATGACACATCAGAGGAGTGTTTGAAACTTGTTCAATAATTAATTCATGCATCAATTATGTTTGAATCTTTTTATGCGATTCTGTTTGATACTATTAGTATCACAGACAGTACACACTGGACCTTTAAGAATACATGGGGTTGCTAAATGCTTTTGATGGAAGGCACAGGGATCGCTGACAAACTCTGACAGACGTGCTAGATTACACTTTGCAGCAGGCCGCGCACCCCTCAAATGCCTGAGCAGGAAATGAAAAACAGGTGCACAGATGAAAGAAGAGAATCTACAGAGAGGCCCTGAAAGGAGGGAGTCTCTGCTCTGTTTCTCTCTCGCCCCTTCCACCACAAACACACACACCCTATGTCTCTGAAACATGTGACTTGTCATACATACCATGTCTCTCTCGCTGAGCTGATATGGAACCCGAGACAGCCAATGATGTCCTGTAAAATTATTAGAAGTCACTACATTTCATCTTCCTTATACCTGCTTTGGGTATATGAGGATTTTTTTTATAATTGCCATATGTTCTCTGATTTCGACTGCTTGAGGTAAACTTCTGTAAAAACAGAAATATACTGTACAGGGGTTCAATCAGGCTTCAGTTGTTTCTCTTTGGCCAACTGTCATAAATAACTGTCAGGAGCTCAGCATGTCACCTTTTTAGTTCTTGTTATGAAATGTGACATAACAGAGTCATAAAAAGAATAACATACATGCCTAAGCAATACGATGCTGTTGACGGTGGGTGAATCTCACGAAATCTGTCAAGAACATGTCAGGGTAATATTTCAGTCAGGATGATACAAAAAAAATATTCTAATTATTTTAAGGCCCATAAAGATTTTATTGAAACATAATCTAGTAGGCATGTTAGGCAATCCATTAAACGGATCCAGAATAAAAATTTAAATTATATTGCGGCTGTCGTCCAGAATAAAAGTTTGTGTTTTATATAATATGTATGTCTATTTACTGTGCATATTAATTTAGGATTTATAAACACAAAAACATACATACACGTGTATATATTTAGGAAATATTTAGATGTATTTATTTATATTTACCAATAATCGTAAATTTATCCATGTATTTTTTTTATGTATTTATCCAAATTTATCCACAAAATTAATATGCACAGTACACATATATTCTTTAAACACACACTTTTATTCTGGATGTGATTAATCAAGATTAATAGCTTGACAGCCCTAAATTATATATAAAAAATATTGATTATTATGTTATTTTAAATATATACATGTATGTTTAAATAAATACAAAATTATTATGCACAGTACACAGGCATGTTATGTAAAGAAAACTTTTATTCTGGATGCGATTAATCGTGATTAATTGCTTAACAGCCCTAAAATGTAGACATTTTTGTGCTATTCACAATTTTTTTAATAACACATTATGTGAAGCATCTTGAGCAATGTGAGGTGTGTTTGGACAAAGAGCAACAGTAAAACCAACCCAGTTCCCTCAGAGAGACAAAAATTATTTTCTGTTTGGTTCACCTCATTATTGTCACATTTGGAGTGTACATCTGTGGTCAATGTGGCATTTAGACCTGTGTCAAGTTGAGGTTGCACGAACAGCACTACCATCATCCACTGTTCTCTCTCTCCTCAGTGACCCGCAATGCCTGAGAATTCCATCCAAACTTGTAAACTGCTGGTCCAAACCCTGTTTCGCAAAGGCTTTACAAAATTGTCAGGTGGTGTGTGCACTATGTGAGAGCCATAACGTGCCAGCAGGGATTGAACTGAATCCAGCAGTCAGCGGTCTTTCCTTGGCGGGGCACAGGGCAGGCAACATGTCACACAGAGGAGACCGTACACAGTTAGGCTGTAAACAACAGAATATTGGCCAGTAGTTAAAATAACATAGAAGAAAATAATTTGAATTTATTGGACTTAAAAAGCTTGTTTTAGTCATTTAAGGCAGTACGGCAGGCAATCCAATGATGAGATTTGATGAGCTCAGTAAAAAAAATCCCAAGATGGTGGACAAAATAGGTAGGATAATCATCAGAAACACAAAGTTTGCTTAAACTTTAGCTTGCTTGGGGTCAAACGTGATAATATAAAGAAGACCATTCACACGATCAACAACCGAATAAATCAACTTGTGGCTGATTTTTGACAAAGGCCTTTCCATATCTCATGATGCGTGCACCAAAGGTAAAAGTAGTTCCTTTGTTTTACCCAATCTTACTGCTCAAATAAGAGGCTGCTTTTGGCACGAATACACGTGAACTCTCTTCCTTCAAGTACATTAAAAACACATGTTTGGAAGCCGATAAAAGGCAGACTTTTCCTCTATAGATTGGCGGAGACCTGCATCCACACGTTTATAAATTAATGGACTAAGCGCTGAAGTAATTTCATCAAGCACATTACTCTTATTTGGATAGTTGTATCGTGACCTCTCCAGCAATATCGTATTTGTGAGGCCTTCAAAATCCCTGGCCGAATACTGAAGGTGTTTGGCTGGCACAAATGATGAAGTTAGGTAAATGCATAGCCTGCTTTCAATTTAGTAAAGTATATACTGTATTTATGAATACAGCTGAATAGTTATGCTCTTCACCAGGTGCATCTAATGGCTGGAATACACTACAAGACTTTTAAAATCTGAACAGATTTTTTTTAAAACTAGACATCATACACTTGCTGACTTTTTAAAAGTTTCAGATAGAAACACACTAACTGATCAAATCTGCAGACTGGCACAGACTTTCTGCAACAAGTCCAGACTGAAAATCTGGGCAAAATCTGAGCAAAAGTCGTGTAGTGTATTTTAGTCTTAAATTACACACCATAAATCTTCAGGACTCAAGACACATTCAAAATGGCAAAGCATCCTCTGTGGCCTACATTAAGCATAGTCTACTTTTAGTGTTGCCTTCCCTAAACTTTTTGTGCCTCTAATTCACTTCCATATTAGTCCAGTAACAGGAGAATACAATATAACCGTCCCCTCTATGCCCCAGCAGTATTTGCGGGGAAACTATTCCTTAACTAAGATACGATTATTTAAAAATCCTATAAAAAAGTACATTGTTTGGGGCCCCAAGTTTAACACATCAAATCAAATCAAATCCAACATCATTTGAAAAATGTACATTGTTTAGGGTCACAGAGACCCCAGCTATGACAGAATTTGATTTGATTCGATTCGATTTACTGTTATTGGAAAACATGTCACATTTCTAAAAAGAAAAATGCATTTCCAAGCAGTATTAAATAATATCTCCTGACAGAGTTTAATTAGGTTAGAGAAACATATGAAGGGGTAAATAAAACAGAAGAACACAAGACTTACAAAACATTAGACCTAACTTTACCTCCTAGAAGACTTTTTTCTATCTAAAAGTTTCCTCTTTGATTGTGACATACATGTTGTTAGAGCCTTCAAAAACCAGCATGTGTACCACTGGTGTAATTCTTCAGCTCACCATCAGGGGGCAGAGTATATGTCCATTGGTCACAGCGGGCAGCTGTATGTGTCTGTTTGAAGATACAGCTGTGATTGAGCCCCCTGCTGTTTTGCTGATGGAAACAGAGCCTTCACAGCACCACTAAACCATACTTCCGGTGAAAAAGCGGACAAGTCCACATTATGGCACGTTTGGCTCGGCTGCTTTGAATTGCTGAGGTTTTCTGCTGTTTATTTATGAGCGTCCGCAGCAGCACAAGCACTTATATGTACAACATGTAGTAATCCGTTCTCCCAAACATCACAAAATAGAGACTGTGTCTGTCCCCTGGATTAGCAAACATAAAATAATGCATAAACCTCTTGAAAGTAATTTAATAAACGTTAAACAAACTAAACATGAACAAAATACAGATAATCAACTGTTACGACTCGGATTGCTAAATATTAGATCTCTCTCTAATAAAGCACTTTTTGTTAATGATATGATATGATAACATATCATAAAATAATCATCTATTTTATGATAACAGATCATAAAATAGACATGCTCTGTTTGACAGAAACATGGCTAAAACCAGATGATTTTATTACTTTAAATGAATCTGTCCCCCAAGATTATTATTATAAACACGAGCCTTGTCTAAAAGGCAGAGGGGGAGGTGTCGCAGCACTTTACAATAACTCTCTTAGCATTTCCCAGAAGTCGAACTCTAAATATAATTCTTTTGAAGTCATGGTTCTTCATGTTTCAACACCTAATACTAAGGATAAAACACTTTTAAAATTGATTCTATCTATTGTATATAGGCCTCCAGGGCACCACACAGATTTTATTAAAGAATTTGGTGGGTTCTTATCAGAACTAGTACTGGCCGCAGATAGACTCCTTGTCGTTGGTGACTTTAACATCCACGTAGATAACGTTACAGATGCCTTAGGAATGGCTTTCAAAGACACTCTTAACTCCATGGGCATTAGTCAACATGTGTCAGGACCCACTCACCTTCGTAATCATACTTTAGATTTAATACTGTCTTACGGTATAAATGTGGACGACGTTAAAATCCTTCAGCAGAGTGAAGACATTTCGGATCATTATCTGGTATTATGTTTGCTTCACTGGCCTACGGCTGCAAATAAAACTCATTGTTACAAATATGGTAGAACAATAACTTCAACTACCAAAGATGCGTTTCTCGATAATCTGCCCGAATTGTCTCAAATCATGAGAAATAACGTTGAAGATCTTGACATTACCACTGAAAATTTTAATTCCACCTTCTCGGTAACGCTAGACAAAGTTGCTCCACTACGTTTAAAGAAGATTAAAAATGGCAGCCCCACACCGTGGTATAATGAACACACTCAGGCTCTAAAGAAAGCGGCCCGAAAAATGGAGCGCAACTTTAAGAAAACTAAATTAGAGGTATTTCGTACAGCATGGAAGGATAGTATTCGAAAATACAGGAAAGCCCTAATAACTTCTAGATCCGCCTACTTTTCATCACTAATAGAAGAAAACCAGCACAACCCTAGGTTTTTATTTAACACGGTGGCTAAATTAACAAAAAATAAATCGTCAGTGACTTCTGATCCTGTATATCAGCATAGCAGTGATGAATTTATGAACTACTTCACATATAAAATCCAAGATATTAGAGAAAAAATTATAACAATGCAATCAGAAGTGAAACCCGCTGAACAAACTAACTACAGCGCCCTTAAGGAGAAAATGCAATTATTTTATACCGTAGATCAAGATGAGCTGTCTAAAATTATTAGATCATCTAAATCAACAACATGCATACTAGACCCTATACCTACAAATCTACTGAAAGAGATGCTCCCAGAAATTATAGATCCTCTTCTTGGTATTATTAACTCATCTCTGACATTAGGACATGTGCCTAAAGCATATAAGGTGGCTGTTATAAGGCCCCTTGTCAAAAAACCCCAACTCGACCCTAGAGAACTAAGGAACTACAGGCCTATATCGAATCTACCTTTCATATCTAAAGTTCTGGAAAAAGTAGTTTCAACTCAATTATGCTCCTTCCTCCAAAGGAATGACATCAATGAAGAATTCCAGTCTGGATTTAGAGCATGTCACAGTACAGAGACTGCTTTGATCAGAGTTACAAATGATCTGCTATTGGCGTCTGACCGAGGTTGTATCTCGTTATTGGTGCTGCTAGACCTTAGTGCTGCATTCGATACCATTGACCACAGCACACTCCTACATAGACTCGAAAATTATGTCGGCATTAAGGGAATAGCTTTGAAATGGTTTAAATCTTATTTATCCGACCGTTTTCAATTTGTAGCAATAAACAATGAGGTGTCACGCAAATCGCAAGTCCAGTACGGTGTACCACAGGGCTCAGTCTTAGGGCCTCTGCTCTTCGCATTATACATGCTACCTCTAGGAGATATAATAAAGCGACACGGAGTTAGCTTTCACTGTTATGCTGATGATACTCAACTTTATATTTCCTCGAAGCCTCATGAAACACAGCAGTTCCATCGAATAATGGAATGCATAGTCGATATAAAAAACTGGATGAGTAACAACTTTTTATTACTGAACTCGGACAAAACGGAAGTGTTACTTATTGGACCGAAAACTGCTATAAGTAACAACCAAGAATACTGTTTAACTATTGACGGATGTTCCATAAAACCCTCGTCGTCAGCAAAGAATCTTGGCGTTCTATTCGATAGTAATCTGTCATTTGAGAGCCACGTCGCCAACACCTGTAAAATTGCGTTTTTCCATCTTAAGAATATATCTAAACTACGTCATATGCTGTCAATCTCAGATGCAGAGAAGTTAATTCATGCATTCATGACATCAAGACTAGATTACTGTAATGCACTGTTAGGTGGTTGCCCTGCAGGCTTATTACAAAAACTCCAATTGGTCCAAAACGCGGCAGCTCGAGTTCTTACACGTACAAAAAAGTATGAACATATTAGCCCGGTTCTGTCAACCTTGCACTGGTTACCTATAAAGCATCGCGTTAACTTTAAAATCTTGCTTATTACCTATAAAGCCTTACATGGTTTAGCTCCTCAGTACTTGAATGAACTCCTTTTGTATTACAGTCCTTCACGTGCATTACGCTCTCAGGCGTCCTGTCAGTTGGTAATACCTAGAATTTCAAAATCAAGTGCAGGTGGTAGATCCTTTTCCTATCTAGCGCCTAAACTTTGGAATAGTCTTCCCTGCACTGTCCGGGAGGCAGACACACTCTGTCAGTTTAAATCTAGACTAAAGACGCATCTTTTTAATCTTGCATACACTACTCTTCCATAATATAAATCTTTAGAGGGTTTAGGCTGCATTAGTTAGATCAACCGGAACCAAAAACACAACTGATGTACTTGTTGCATCAAAGAGTACAGAACAGTACTCTACTCTCAGCCAGTCTTGTCTCATTGTTCCAAGGTTACCACAGCGAGCAGGATGCAGTTCATGGCCTGACCTGATGGTAGAGCGGAGAATGGGAAGTGGCGACCTGACAAGAGCTGAGATGATAGAGCTGGATAAAGAAGGACGCGGTCACCTGACACATCTTCACCACAAAATTTCAAATGCTATTAGATTATTAATGATAATCTTAAACTATAATTTACCTTATTAGTAAGTGTATTTATTTTATTTTGCCTTGTGCAAGCTCTCTGGAGCTTGTGCAGAGGCAGCAGCTTTTGCCAGAGGGGAACTGGAATCCCCTGGTTGGGCCTGGGTTCTCCTGAGTTTTTCTTTCTCAATTAGAGTTTTGGGTTCCTCACCACCATTTGCATACTGTTTTTTGCACTATTTGCCTGGCCGGGGGGGCTGCTTTAGAATTTTAAAGTTTTACTTAATTAATATTGCATATAGGAATTTATATTTGACCTGTGCTTCTCTCTCCTTTATCTTAAATGTGTGCTCTCACTGAGCGTGTGTGTGTGCGTGCGTACTTGTCTGTGTACGTGTGTCTGTGCGTGCGTGTCCGTGTGTGTGTGTCTATGTCTATGTGTGTTAGTACGTGTGCATATTGTGTGTGTGGAGTGTTTTCTACGTGGGTATGTCTGTCTTCTGTGTTTTCAACTTTTTCTTGTTTTTGCAGGTACAACTTTAATTGTTTTGCTTATAGTCAATATGTCTTATGTACAGCTGCTTTGTAACAATGAAAATTGTAAAAAGCGCTATATAAATAAAGTTGAGTTGAGTTGAGCTTATAAACACGCGACGGGATTGTCCTGTGTAATGTTACTTTCACTTAGAGAAAACGCGATACGTTTCTTGAGTACCTTCACTTATAGAAAGCAATGTGTATGGTTTGTAAACATGCAACGGGTTTGTCATGGTAACATGATTTCCCGCCACCCTCCCGTTTTGTTTTTTCAAACTATTCGGGTTTACTCCCGAAAGCGGTCGTGACCGGACCAACAGGGACCTGAGCGCCTTCGCGAATAGCCCCGGGGGAAACAGGTGTGCTTATAGAAAACAATGTGTTTGGTGTTCAAAGATGAGACACAGTTTCTCGTTCGTTTTGTGTCCCTTCTGTCTTGGGTAGGATACTTTCACTTGTAGAAAGCAGTGTGTATGGTTTGTAAATACGAGATCGTTTTGTCATGTATGTTTTCGCGTATAGAAAACGTGACGCCTTTGTCCGTCTGTGTCAAGCCGCTGAATCTGTGCCGCTCAGTTTGCCACTGCTGTACCAACAGAGGTCTAGCAGCGGCAAGCCGCTGGTGGCGTGACACCCAAAAAAAGCTGGCAGGCCATCAGCATTTTTACATTGGTCGGCTTATCGACAGTGTGCCGACGGTGGTCTATGGAAAGCCAGGAGGGTCAAAAATGCGCGAATTTTAACACGTCAACAACGCGTCGAGAACGTGTTGTTTTCGTGTAGAGTACATGTTGTTTGCGCGTAAAGTACGCGTAGTCTACGCGTGAAAAATATCGCGTATTTGACGCGTAAACAACATGTATTCTACGCGCAAACAACGTGTTCTCGACGCGTGACGTCAGACGTCAATTTCGCGTGTTTTTGAGCCATCCGGCCACTTGCCCAGTTTGAACGTGTAAGCGTGATGAGTTCCTATTGGCTGCTGAGCGGAAGGGTTAAACCATTGCTGTAGGCCTAGGGGGGTTGCCTTCCATTTCTGACTCTCACAATGCATGTAACATGCGAAAGATCCACTTATCTCTTTGTGCTTGACGGCCAGTGAAAGTCCTCAACAAGCTATTAGATATTTAATAATCTTATTTATGCTTATCGCTCGGGTCTTGTGATTGATTGTTTTAGCAGAGACATTAAATAATTAAAAGACGCCCCACAAGTTGCAGCTTCAGTGGCATAGGGGTTAAAGACGCCGCCCGACTGTCTGGACCAACGCAGGTTTAAAGCGCGCTTGTCGCGGAGCCTAATCAACCTTTCACAAAAGGTGTTTTAGAAAACCTCTAGCCACAGTATTAAGCCTTGTCCATAGATATAAGTTTATAATTTGTTAACTTTATTAATCATTAAATTTAATCATGTTGAATAATTTATAGCATTTATTGGTAATATTAGGTTTAACCCCCACCCCGGACCTCACTAATTTTAAAACCTTGGCTATGGCCATGAGTCTGTGGTATACTGTATGAGTATTTTGTTTTACACGTTCTTGATAAGAAAATCAAGCTGTTCCACCGGTTAACAATAAAGCAGACAACGGAGAAAATGTGCACCTCTCTGTACAACTCCCTGTAAAAACAGTCGGATTGTACAAGAATATGTTGTTCACCCATCACTAATCACCTCCAGAAGCATAGGGGTAGTAACTCCATACCAAAGTAAAGCTTTGGCTCCGATCGAAGGGGGTTCAAATCCACCTATTGCCAAACGTGTTCTTCTCCTTTTCCATACTAATCAGAGTGGAAAGGCGTTTGTTTTCAGCACAAATAAAGAAAACGTTTCGAAAGTGGAAATAAAACACCACACAGGTAAATAATAATACATTGTTTATCTGGTAGGGTAGAGAGGGCTTTAACTATTCCAATAATGTGGCATTCATTTAATAAATTTAATTTGCAGTCAAAATGTTGTCATTGCATGCTGTTTTATAATGTACTACAATACTGAGGTGCAAATATATGCTACACAGTAAAACTGACAGTGTTGATTCAACTCCATGGGAGTTGATTTCAACACTATAGCAGTGTTTATATAATTCTCACTGCCGAGTTTAATTAACACCCTTGCTAGTCTTAAAAGTTTTACTCTACCACAGTGTTGATAATTTTACTCGGTTAGTGTTGCGTTATTAACTCTAAATACTGGTAATTTAACACTTTTAATAGTTAATTAACACCCTTGCCAGTGTTTAAAGTTTTACTCTACCAGTGTTGATCATATCAATTTGTTAGTGTTGAGTGATTACTCTAAATACTGATAATTAAACACTTTTTAATAGTTAATTAACACCCTTGCCAGTGTTTAAAGTTTTACTCTACCAGTGTTGATCATATCAATTTGATAGTGTTGAGTGATTACTCTAAATACTGATAATTAAACACTTTTTAATAGTTAATCACACTTAAATGGTCAATATTGAAACACTATCGGTCATTGATTTTAAATAGACAAAGAATCAATTAATCAGAAGTGCTAACGACATCTCAGTTTTATTTTACATTCTTAAATCATTATAATGTGACGTGAAATACAGAGCATTATCACTTACAAACTTTAGAATAAAATGCACTTACACATCACAAGAGCATTACAGTTGGAACAATATAAAACTGGATGCCTCTCTTAAATTCAAATTTGATACAGGAAATCACAGATGATGTTAAAAGTTTCTGTAAATAATGCAATGCATTCTTTTAATAAAACCAGCTTACGTTAAACTCTGGATATTAAAATCATTTAACAAGGGTCAAACCAAGCTTTTCAGACAAACTCTATATTAAACAATGAGAAAGTAACACATAAATGCTGTTACGGTTTGGTCGGGTCATCACCTGGCACGGGGATTGTTTTGTTTTTTGTCGAGCACATGGTTGTCACCGAGCTTCGGCAGGCCTCGTGCTTGTGTCTGCGTCATTTGCCCCACCCTCGTGTTTTCATATGACTTCTCTTGCACTGGTGTTTTTCCACTCCGTGCTCACACGCCTGTTGGCTCTTCACTCGTTAGACTTCATCGTTCCCTTAATTACTCCACACCTGATTATGATCTCCTCGTTATGTTCTCTTTATAATTCCCTCTGTGTTTGTTGTGCAGTGTCTGTTCATTGTAGATTTTGTCTGCCCAGACTGCCCCAGGGGTTGCTGCGGCTCTCCTGAAGAAGTTCCTCGTTTTGTGTTTTCTCACTGGAGAGATACCACCTTAGTCAAAGTCAAGTCTTGCTTCCTGGTATTTATATTCACCTTCCTTGTTCTTTTCACTTCTCCTTCTGATCTGTCTTCCTCAGCAGTTTGCATCAGCGCTCCGGTCAGTGGTCATCACAGTCAGCGGTCTTCTTGAGAGAACTAACCGACTACATCTCCAGGCGCAGCTTCTCACCTCCCAGGCTACGTGGACTCTGAGTCGAGTGAGGCCACCAGGCGCTTCCGCCCATCTCAGTACCGGCAGCCCATCCTCGACTCTCCTTTCAGTCTCTCTGCTTCCCTGGAGGGAGAAGTTCGCGACCTGTATTTATATTTTCCCTTGCCTACACCTGTGACAAATAAAGACTCTGTTTTTCCCCCGCACTTGGGTCTCCCGTGGTTCTGTCATGACAAATGCTTTCTTCTGGTCCATATGCACACTGCATATCAAATGGCTTGTAAAATCGCAGACTTTTGAGTTGAATAACAGTTTCCTTGTATTCACCATTACTTACATCAAAAGCATGTTTGTGTTCACTGAAATATTCTGTGACCAGTTCATTGACTATGAAAGCTATACACTCACCTATTACAAGAATCTGTGCTATTTTGGAAAATACAGGAAGCTCATGTTTTAAATTATTGCAAACAAGTAGTCCAACTCTGTACTCAATGCCATCAATTTTAACCCAATTAGTGCAATAGACATTTTCATGCACAGGAATTTTAAAAGACAACAATTCATCACCATCATGGTCTATTTTCTTTTGCAAAGACAATGGCCCAAACTCTTTGCGATGTAATGTTAATGAGTCCCAGTGACCTGCAATGGACAACTGATGTTTTCTGGCAAGGGATTTAGTAATGTTCTTGAAGTTCTTTAAACAGTTCTTGAAAATTTTGTGTTTTGGTTCGAACCTCATACTCCAAAAGTGTACGAGAGGACCTAGTTTTCTAATGCAAGACGTATAAAGTACCATGAAATGGTGTTTGAGTATTAAATTTCGATCAGAGTACAAAATTCTGAAAAGCTGGTGGCGCTCTTGTATGAGATGCTTAAGAGATACTGTCATTCCATAGGAAACTGTTGGGGAAAATGTAATATTCATTATTTGCAGCAATAGAAGCAGCAAATTCCAATTTCTATCACCAAAGAGTAGCGGGGTATTCTTAACCAGACCCAAAGTTTGAATGGAATTCAGACCCAAGCTGTTGCTAGCGTGCTCCAGATTAACATTTGTAGGGTGGTTTTTACGCTCCAAGTAACCATAGTCAAAAGAATATATGCGAGAAAGCAAGTCTTATTTTGAAATAAAATTATCAGATAAGTACTGAAATAACAGTTTTAGCTCAAACTGAGCAACTTGAGAGAAATGTCGAGAGAAAAATTGTTACACACATGGAAAAATTGCAATGTGTTCAGAGATGAATCTCTTTTTACCCCATAGAAAGATTTGAGTTGTGGGTCTGACTGCAACATCCTACAATGCACTTCAAAACTAGTTTCATCACAAGTGATTATTCTCGGGTCATCCTCCGAAAAAACATCTTGGCATCAGCTTTATGAATTAAACACAAATGGCAGAAATAGTGGCCATTAAAACTCTCTGTAAATCCTAGAATGGAGTGCATTGCTAAGTTGTCTCCTACAATTTGACTTATTGTGCTGTACACCTTTTCTGCAGATATGGGCAGATGAATTCCTTCACTTTCAAGCTTTTTAATATCATATATTAAAGCCTTCAAAATCAAATCAAAGCTGTATTTTTTCAAGTCCTGACAATGAAATAAAGCAACCAGATGAACGTTCCAAAGAGCTGAATTAAACTGTGGAGGTAAATTGCGCAAAACAAAGTACAAGCAGCCTATTTTATTAATACAACGTTTTGAACCAAGGGGATTTGCGGTCTCAAAATCATCGTAGTAGAGTTGTATCTGTAAGGCATTTGAGAATTGTGAGAACAATGGATTGGTTTTACAGTAGCTTCCATCAACAAAGTCTCTGAAAATATGTGGACTGGAAGAGATGTGTGTTTTGATCTGGTCACAAATCTCACCGTTTCGGAAGATGAATTTCAAACTTTCCAATATAGGAATGTAAATGAATGTGTCGTTTAATGGTACTTGACTATATGTTCCAGTTTCCTTGATGCGTCTAGTATCATACCTAACACTGAGCACAATTTCCTGAGGCTCAACCACACCCCACTTTTCAGTGAAGTATTTAGTTCTTTTCTTTTCCGAATTTAGACAAGAGAATGAATTTTCAAAATTCTGAAAACTTTGTTCCACTGCTGACCTGCACTCAGTACTAGCAGGAACAACTGAAAGGACACTTTGGCTAATTTGCTTATGCATCTCTGTTGTAAATTCCTCCAGATCACAGACAATTGATGAAATCACATTACTAGAGGCACCACTTCCTTGAAGTTTTGCAACAATGCCTGCACACATATGTTTCATGTGTTCTGGGCCAAAACCCATCTCACTGCTCTCAGAAATTCACAATTCAGGCAATGATTCTAAAGGCTCCGCAACTAAAGATTCCTGCAAATTAGATACAGAAGGACCGCTAGTAGGATGTATGTCAAATGCTGTTGGCTGTGTATTAGAATGGCCATAATGAATTGTGTCTAAATGTTTTCTGAATCCTGAAAAGGTTGTAAATTATTTTCTGCATTCGTCTTGAGCACATATTAATTTGAAATTTGGACTAGGATAAAATGCATGCTGAAGCCTTAAATGGGAAATTAGTAACTGAGTAGTTAAAAAAGATTCTTGGCATTTAAAACACAACATTATACGCTGTTCTGCTTGTATGGGACTAATTTAGCAATTTTGCCCTCAGCTCTTTAACTCTAGGGGACTCTTTGGTTTTCCCAACATCAATCATGTAAATTGTTGTCTGAATGAAAGTGTAAAAGTGAAGGAGTGCATCATCATACATTACATTAAAAACAAAGTGAGCTTTAAACAGCTCGTCGAATGCACTTAGGGAGCCTTCAGACTGACAGGGGATGAGATTCTTGTCGAGAGCTATGTAGAAATGCTCAATCTGGTTGCGGTTCCTGCCCACAGCAAGAAGTTATGGTTGTCATCCTTCTCTTTCCTGTAGATGTTGTTTAAGGCTGGTACAAGACTATGAAGAGGAGGAAAATATTACATTATTATATACAGTATATTATTAATGCAATATCGCTCGAATAGGAGTGTGATATGGCTCTTTATCAGCACGGCTTTGATTAGGCCAGTGGTACGAGGCAATAACAGCCGCTGATATAGAGCCATATCACGCAACTATAAGTGCGATATTGCATTTTTTACAACAGTTCGACAGCACAAATGTGTAGAGAAATCAGAAACACATCAAAACGCTCCGGTTTATGAAAGAACTGGGGTACTTCTTTCTTCCGGCAAGAATATGAACCCAAAGTAACAGTTAAACAAACGTCCGTTACTAATTTCAAACCGTGACGTATTTAAAATGTGCGCTGTGTTGCTTCAGTGAAGAGTGGGCATACACATCAACCAGAGCGAGATAAAGAGCGTGGTTTGATTGCATTACAGAAGTCATCGGCAGCACTGTACAGGACTTGCTCAAGAAAGATGTCACCGAAATGCCAAGAAAAATGTTTTATAAACTATCAGATAAAACTAAAAGACTCCTCTGAGATATGAAGGAAGCAATACGACTAGTCAAGATTAACATGAAATTGGTAAAAACTGTGTTATGTCTGCTTTAACAGAGTACATAGCCATACAAAGACTAGGGCCTCATATTACCTTATGATACACCAAAAGCCTTTTCACTGCATCTGATGCACTGATTTTTGAAGCTTTTTTTTCCCTCCAGGTGATGGTGGAAGAAGATGGAGCAGCAATTGGAGTATTGCCATGTCACTGTCCCTGTCTATAATGTAAAGATGAATATCAAGGTTTAACAATAGTTCACCTAAAAATTAAATTGATGCAACAATTTATTTAACCTCATTCAACCCTAGGTGTACATGTCTTTCTTTCTCAATAGAACTTGAATAAGTAAAACCCGGGCTGTTCCTGGCTTTAAAATGCCATTGAATAGTGCTGCCATTACGGATAAAGTTTTCAATAACTTTACATAGAGAGGAACACCCACCCAGAATTTCATTTATTATTCCAATTGTGTTAGCCTGAAGAAAAAAAGACATGTGCACCTTTTGTGAATGCATCAATTTTGCTTGGAATGCTACCAGTTTAAAGGAACAGGCAGACTTTAAAAAAAGACAAGTCCCATCTACAATACAAAACTACTGCCAAGCTGACCATTTGTAAACATCTTACCAGAACACTGCTCACTGTCTCTCTCATGTTTTCCTGACAGAAGAAGTGAGGACACAGTAGAAGTTGAAGTAAGTCCATGGCTTCTTCGATGATTCTTGGTTTGAAAGCTGTATCCCACCTTTCAAGCAACTTTGACGATGTCTCCGTATTGAAGAACTATATAAGAACTATACATGTCAATACTAACACAAATACAAGCACTATTCATGACACAATGTGGACATTAAAATACAACATTTAATATGACAGGTGTTTCAATTTGTCTGTCACTGTCAGAGAAAATTTTAAACTTTGAAACATATTTCAGGAGCAAAAGTAAAAAATATCTTTTACCCATGCATTTCTACCATATGAGCAACTAAAATGTTGACTAGGAGTCGTCTCATTTCGCTTGAAAGTGTTTTTTTGGAACTGTATTCAGCAAGGATGGCATCACCTCCACTGTTCTTCTGTCCTTCCAAAACAAAGAAAGTATAGCTTCCATGTATATGCACAACATATAAATTATTAATATAAATACTATTCAGACTTTTACTCATTTACAAATTACCTGTTTTGCTTCAGCCGCTGAATCATCTGATGGCTTAGATTTTTTGGAAGGACGTTCTGGGGTTTGATCATCAAGTTCAGTTGATGAATGACTACGACTTTGTGACAATGTGTCAGTGCAACGGCTGCTTGTTGCATATGATGACAAAAATTCTGAAACACACAAACCTATTACAACAGATCCTAAAATAGTTTGAGAAGACAAAAAGGTAATCATACTGTACCTTCATTTTGTCCTCTAGCTGTGAGCAACATATCAGGTCTCTCCTTGAGTACATCTTGTAAAATGTCCTCGTCAATTTCAGTTTCAGTGTCATCAAAAATGCACAGATCTGTCCTGGCGGGTAGGCCAAACCAACTGTGGACTAAACATGAACAGCATTTATATATGTAGAGAAGAGAACCATTAAACAAATCAATTAAAGTGAAATGTTACCTTCATTAATGAAGTCAGCGAAAGTAAATCCATCCTGCAGTTTGATAAATGTTCTTGAGCCCTGATATCTCACTTTAATGAACAGCATGTTCCAAACCTGCAAAGTCATTAGAGAAAGTTAGTCATAACATTACATTTTGTAGTCAATTTTATTTATTATTAAGAAACATTCATTTTATGACATTCAAGATATTTAACAAAACACCAACACAAAAAATTCAAGACATGTTTCAGTACAGTAGTGAGTGTTATTTTAATGTACGTCTTATGAATTTTGTCTAAAGCATGTGGAATTTGATTATACCATGTCTATCACTACAACATCTAAACAAATTGCCTCAGTGTTAATCATTTTTGACAAGTTAAAACTTGAACGATTGCATGATTTTTAACTAATCTCAAATGCGGTCACAACGTGAGACCGAGTACAAAAGGAAAAAAGAGCCAAGAAATATAAGAGATTAAGTGGTTACACACACAACTTCGATTTTAGCAGACACCATCTTATATCGCTAACACGTGCTTGACACACAAAACTCCTATCTGAAACCGCCATCTTGAAGGAAATAGGCCGTTTCTCAAACGCATGGCTGCATCCTCTAGAGGTCGCAATTCCAGGCTGAATCGTAATAAATAAATGTCTTATTTCATAATATTAACCATTAATGTGACTGTTATTCTTATTTTGGCGTAAATTGTTGTAATATGTTTATGACTTGCGAATGCAATGCTCAGTGTCAGGGATGTGGCAGGAGTGGAAGAACCCAGATGCAGGCAAGCAGTGAAGGGGTTAACAGAATACGTTTAATAATATAATATAATCAAAACCACAAAACAAAAACCCACGGTGGGGCAAAACAGTACAAAACTGGATAACCAACAGGACGAAGACTAACTGAAACTAAACTACAAAAATAAACAACACTAGAAACAAACTTGACTGAACACTTACTACAGGACAAGGGATACACAGCAAAACAGGAACACAGCGAACATAGAGCACGAAATCGAAGACACCATAACAGGTAAGAACAACAAACGTAGCACATACTCGATACAATCCACAAGCACAGGACAAAGAAACAAGAGGGTATATATAGGCAAGACAAATGAGGGATAATTAACAGGGCAGGTGTGGGTAATAAAACACTCAGGGAAAGATAACAAGGAAACGAGAGGGGCGGGGTCAATGACGAGACACTGGAGAGAACATATATTATTGTCAAAAGGACAATAATATGTTTCTCTCCACACATAACCAAAGGTTTTGTCATGACTCTGCTACAGGACCAAGAAAAACATGACTAAATGAAGCAGAGCCATGACAGAAGCCCCCCCTTTAATGAGCACCTCCAGGTGCTCACCAAGGGGTAGACAGACGAGACAAGGAAGACTGAGACAAAGACAAGAACAGACAAAACATGGAGAACAGAATCAGGGGCAGACAAGACAAAATAAAAACGGGACTAGGGTGGGACATCAAAAATAACAAGGGCCCATAGGGGGCAGTCCATGGGGGTGGGGAGAAGTCCCAGTCCCCGGCTGCGCTCGAGGGCACGGAGTCCTGGGGGACTTAGGGGGAGTCCTGGGGGGACAGTCTTTGGCTTGGCTGCCGGACTGGGGACCGGCTGGAAGGCCGGCTGGAACGCCGGCTGGACAGGGCTTGATGCTGGCTGGACAGGGCTTGACGCCGGCTGGAAGGCTGGGTGGACAGGGCTTGACGCCGGCTGGACAGGGCTTGACGCCGGCTGGAAGGCCGGCTGGACAGGGCTTGACGCCGGCTGGAAGGCCGGCTGGACAGGGCTTGACGCCGGCTGGAAGGCCGGCTGGACAGGGCTTGATGCCGGCTGGAAGGCCGGCTGGACAGGGCTTGATGCCGGCTGGAAGGCCGGCTGGACAGGGCTGGACGCCGGCTGGATCACCGGCTGGGACGCCGGCTGGATCACCGGCTGGATCACCGGCTGGGATGCCGGCTGGACCACCGGACTGGACGCCGGCTGGACCACTGGACTGGACACAAGACTGGACATCGGGCTGGACACAAGACTGGACACCGGACTGGACATCGGCTGCACCGGACTGGTCGTCGGCTGCACCGGACTGGACGCCGGCTGCACCGGACTGGATGCCGGCTGCACCGGACTGGACACAGGACTGGACATCGGACTGGCCCGACCTCGCGCTGCTCGCCGTTGCCTCTTTCTCTTGAGTCTGTCCACCCGCCCGGTGGCCGGCTGCAAGTAGAAGGCAAACGGTACGGTTGGCTGCGGGTTGGAGTCCTCCGAGGATGACGCCCAGGACTCTCGCCTTCCCCGCTTCCCACCGAGGCTGACTGGTGGTAGGGAGGCTGCAGGAGGTGAGGAGGATGACGGCGTGGAGTTCCCCAAGGTGAGAGCACCCACCACACGGTCCTCCGGAATGGACGCCAGACCGGGACGAGAGGAGATTGGATGATTGCTGGGAGAGGAGTCTTTGCCACACTCCTCTCGAAGCTGCAACCGTTCCACTAACTGTGGGAATGGCTGGTAAACCAACTCCTCCCTTTCCGGAAAAGATGGTGGGTCGTCCATCCCAGCCATGAGGTAGGCACTCACCAGTACCTCGGGGAACGATGCCTTCCTGGCCTCGACCTCCCGAGCAAAGTCCAGTAACGGCGGATGGCACTGGGCCGGGAACGGGCCACCTCCGGCATGTGACTGGGAGGCTAATGCCTCCCACCATACCGGGTTGCCGGTACACGGCCACTGGCTGGTTGGGAGCCTGTCCATGGGCTGCCTACTGGGTTCAGTTGCTGGCTTGTGGATTCTGTCAGGGATGTGGCAGGAGTCGACGAACCCAGATGCAGGCAAGCAGTGAAGAGGTTAACAGAATACGTTTAATAATATAATATAATCAAAACCACAAAACAAAAACCCACGGTGGGGCAAAACAATACAAAACTGGATAACCAACAGGACGAAGACTAACTGAAACTAAACTACAAAAATAAACAACACTAGAAACAAACTTGACTGAACACTTACTACAGGACAAGGGATACACAGCAAAACAGGAATACAGCGAACATAGAGCACGAAATCGAAGACACCATAACAGGTAAGAACAACAAACGTAGCACATACTCGATACAATCCACAAGCACAGGACAAAGATACAAGAGGGTATAGGCAAGACAAACGAGGGATAATTAACACAGGCCAGGTGTGGGTAATAAAACACTCAGGGAAAGATAACAAGGAAACGAGAGGGGCGGGGTCATAGATGAGACACTGGAGAGAACGTATATTATTGTCAAAAGGACAATAATATGTTTCTCTCCACACATAACCAAAGGCTTTGTCATGACTCTGCTACAGGACCAAGAAAAACATGACTAAATGAAGCAGAGCCATGACAGCTCAGTAACTAAAATAAACCAGGCTTGATGACGTGTGCAGCCCGCAAATGCGAGGAGTTGATGAATTCGGCCTTCTGTTCGAGAAACCGCCTGACAGGCAGTACAATTTAAAAATGTGCTATTTTTTTAGCAGTTTCTGTAACGTTAAATATGTCAAAAGGCACACATAATTACTGTTTTTTTATAAATTCTGTAAACGATTTAAGGTTTACCTTAACCCAATTGCAAGAAAGCACATGAATACTTAAAATATCTGCATTCATACGTTTATTAACGTATAAAGCCTATATTCTCAGCATAAACCCGATAATCAACTATATTAAAACAATGGCACAGTTACGAGGTAACATTAGCAACTCTAACTAATTTTATGTAAGGTTAACTTAGCTGATAATGAACAACAAACCTTTAAAATTCTAAAATTTTTATCGTATGACAAATTTATACTGATTTTTTAAAGTTCTTTATATATTTATAGACACCAAAATACTCAAACTATTTAACTTACCTCTATACTAGGGATGGGTTGCTCGACACCCCGTGTCGACACACGTATCGAGTTTTCGACACACTGGTGCTTCGAAACAGTGTTCCGGAGCATTGCTTGAAATGAGTCTGTCACGTGACCTGAGGAAACGAAGCTTCGTTACCTCACTGACACGTCACGCAGGGATCAAACTCAAAGCGCGTCGATTGTGCTGAACCACAAGAATGTTATAAATAAATTATTAATTCATATAATTTTATCATTTTGTATTGCTAATTAAAGTACTATTTAAAACCATGACATGTTAATGTATTTTGTCAAAAAGTAAATTGCAGGTTTAACACTGTTCCCAAAAAGTATAAAAGTGTTTCTTCAACCACAAACTGGTTTTCTGCTAGTAAACGCCGTCCTCGGTTCTCTGCAGCTTACATGTGCAGAAGAAGTGTGTTTGATCTTTAAATGGAGAATGCACGCAAGAGACCCCGTTCTCAAGTGTGGGAACACTTCAGTCTCGACACTCCTAATAAAGTGTCACGTCTGATATGCGAGCAAACTTTGTCTTATTCCAATAATACATCATCAATGCTTCATCACTTAAGCTCCAAACATCCAAACGCTCTGGGCAACGATACTCAAAGAACAGAGCACCAGTCTGCACCATCTGGGGAGAGGGTAAAATACATATTAATAATAAAGAAATTTCCTTTGGGACAATAAAACTATCTATTTCCCTCAACAAATGAGCAATAAAGTAATTAAAATGCAAGAAAAGTCACCCGTTTTGAGTTTAGATTTTCATATTCTATTCCATTTTTATTTGTTGTAATAGATTACACTATTTAAGAACACAGAGTACTTTAGTATCCATTAGTTTGGTGGGTTAATCTATTGTATTTAAGGTTTACAGGTTATGTTGGATTTAAGGCCAACACCAACCAAACACTTTATAATTGTGTCCACATTCACACAATATTATTATTTATTGTATATACTGTGTACAGTATATATATATATTAGTGCTGTCAATCGATTTAAAAAAATAATCGTATTAATCACACATTTTCTGTGATTAATCACGATTAATCGCACATAACAATAATATTTTAAAATATACTTTTACATTTTAATAATTTCACATTTAATCTTCAAATTGATGTAGAAACAACATATTTCTTTAACAGCGTCATTTTATGAATGAAAGAAAACATTTTGATATTAGTACTGTAACTGATGTCTCTATTAAATTTATTATTTTAACACTAATTATAGCCATTCAACAATATAATTGAGAGCTATCATGAAATATACAGAAATTGAAGGAAGTTCTCAAACACTTTACAGTCTTTAATGCTAAATTATAAATTAAATGCAGAAGAATTCTCATTAAAGCTACAAAATCACATTGATTTCTTCTTTTATTTTGTTCTTTGATTAACGTTAGTGACAGGAGTCACAGCAGCACGTTTAAGAACGCGGCCCCTTTAAGAGCTGTCTTAGTACGCAGATCTGACCGCCCGCACTCCCATTTACACAACTCTTTGCATTCATTTAAGATTTTATTTTACACTTTGAAGTCTTGCTTATGAAAATGCTAGACAAAACGGGCTTTCTGACATAATCTTGTATGGTTTTATCCATTCAAGCACGAAAGAGAACTTAACACGGATGCACTGTCTGACAGATTCACCGACGCAGCCTTCAGCCCGTGACTGTTTACACCAGACTGGACCTCGCGTTGCGTTTTGCCGCGTCCCACAGTTTAGAAGCACAGTTTTTTCATTGAACGCGTCAAAGCAACTGTTTCAAATCGCGCTTAAGTGGTTTAAAAGCCTGTACACGAATAAGAGCGTGATTACATAATGTTACGCTAGACAAAGATAGTCAAAAACAAACGGATGCTGCGTTAATTGCGTTAAATATTTTTCACGCGTTAATTTGGAAAAATTAATCGCATGCGTTAACGCATTAACGTTGACAGCCCTAATATGAAGAGTTTGGTTCCAAACTTTTTTTTAAATCTTTTTTGTGTTAGATTTGCTGCATTTTTCGAGTTATTATGGCTTAAACCAACTACAGTTTAATTTATATTAAGTGGAATGCACCATAAAAAACATAATTTGTTAAAAATTTGAAAAACTGAAATTTAAAAAAATCTCATTTTGGAAGTCTTCATATATATTAAATTATTATTCATGTTACTTATGTTAAGAACTGGATGTGCTTATTTTTCTTTGTTACTTTGAGTTCTAATGCTATATATTATTAAATTATATATTAAATATACAAATAAAGCTTATAATAACATTTCAATGAACAAAATATCTGAGTGACACAGTCGGTGTAGGAATTTGTATTGACCACCAGATGGCGAAGTAGAGCACTGTGTCAAAAGTTTCGAAGCACCGATGCAGTTTGTTGAAAAAGCCTCACTGATTCAGAAGCTTCATTCGGCACATCCCTACTCTATACTCCTCGAGACCAAGACGCTGACTGACTTTCCCGCTTCAGAACAGAAATGATTGGGGGATGGGCGTGAATCTTAACTCCCTTCTAACGTTCCTAATTGGAACACCAGAAAACAACCTCCCCTTCTGTAAGTTTATGACACTGTGACAAAATTTATAAACGAACACTAAAATAATGATGGGAATTATGATTCATTTGAGTGATTCGTTCTTTTTCAGTTCGTTCACCAAAATGATTCGTTCATATTCGTTCACTGATTCGTTCAGTGACCATTTTTATATTACGCCAGCAGGTGGCGAAAAAGAGTTGTGTTATGTCAACGAACGTATTAATGGACGTCTACTCATTAAATAAATAAAAATAAGTCTAAATAAGATGTTCAGATGACCAACGCACAAGGTTTTTCTGCATAATTAAAAAGTTAATTGTTTGGCCATTTACACATTCATAAATCTGGGATTATTTTAAACCTGTAACAGCGCTTTGCATCCGCTTTCTGCTGATTGCTGAACGAGACTCACATGCTAAATGACCGACCTACAGTGTACACTCTCGTCAATTCGTTCACGAACGAGATCTCTCTCTCTCGTTCAGACTCAAACACAGGCTCGTTCAGTGAAGGGCGTATTCGTTCAGTACATTCAACCAATCATATGCTTTGTCAAAGCTCACTCTCGAACGCCATTGGCTCGTGCATTAGACACTCTGTGCTCGAGGGAGAGATTTCAGTGAACGAGAAATATGAGTCATTGCATTTCGTGAACCAGAACGATTCGTTCACTTAAAAGTTTCAGGAACGAAACATCACTACACTAAAATTAACTCCAAAACACTCTAGAGTATGGAAAACTGTAAATTCAACACTGATGGTTTTGCTGTGTACTGTAGGCCTATATATATATATATATATATATATATATATACAGTAGGCCAAGGGGGTTGCCTGCAGCCGCTCACAGATTCGGATTGGGTTTTTTTTTTTATTTTTTAGTTTAACAGATAAAATAATTGTGATTTCATATTAAAATTAACCAATGAATCATTTAAAATCTTTTAAATTAATTAAATTTGAAAAAAATGGATGTAAGTCCAAATAATGTCTAGAAGAAGAAAGAGGAGAGTCTGGAAGCATGGCCTAGTGGCCTGAACCCCAAAGCTCAAGTAAAATGGAAGAGAATGAAGTAAGGGCAGAACTCAAGAGCAGAGCTCAAGGAAAACAGGCCAGAGGAGAAGAGCAAGAGCTCACAGAGATAGCAGCTTCCAGTGAGAAGAAGTAGAGACAGAGCATATCTTATCCTTTTTAAAAGATTCAATTTAAATCGAATATGGCCCCAAACACACAATAATTTGTAATTGTTTTGCTGTGGAGTCCTTCAGGTCACTGGGTTCCACCATCTCGCTTGAACAGATTTTGCCAAGTAAGAGATGTTGTTATGGCAACATTGTTGACAACATTTTTGTAAAAAAAAAGTCTACACCCACTTCAAACTCTATAACCATAACCATATCCCTTAAACCAGAGGGAAATGATAGATGAATAATAAGGGTGCAGAGGCATGAAGCCTTGGTTAGATTAATTTTAACATGAAGTGTAACTAATCCCTCAAATCTGATTGGTTGATTGAAATGTTGTCCCAGGGTCAATATCTCTCACTTGGTGAAATCAGGAAAGTCCCACCATCTCACAGGACCTAAAGTTAGAGACTTGCAAGGGGTTGTTCTGTGCACTTCAGTAACGGTCTGGTTTGTCTCAGCTGCTCCCCTGCCCATCCTTGTAGTCCTTGAAAATGGCAGGAAAAGACATTACAGAGCTAGGCCACAATCCTTATGAACTTTTGCCCTCTAGCCAGTGCTTCAAATGGGGTACAAGAACATTTAGGCTCAAAAGTATATTTTCCCCCACAGATAATGTCATAATCACTGTTATAATGAAATAAAAATGTGTTATGGATATTACAAAAAGGACACGGTTTTTGGGAGACGACAAATTTTGTAGGATTTGTGAATTAAAATGCACAAACCTGAAGCAAATATAACCAACAAATGAAGCACGACAAAAAGACAACAAAGCCCGGGGATCAGACCAGCCCACTAAACATTAGACGTCTGATGGACGTGCAGATCATGTCTATATTGCGTCCGTCGGTCCAAAACCAATGTTGCACGTCTACACGACGTGCAAACAAGGTCTGCTATTTGGACGTCTAACCATGACCCTATGTGGATGTCATAATGTAGTTCAACATTTGGACGTCTAAGACATGTGCAGAAAAATGACATTATGGATGTAATATTTTTTACTTAAGACAAATATCAACATGGTTAATGATTATGAATATAGGTTATTTGTGATGAAACAGTAAACAGTATCTGTTATTTGATTATTTATTTATTGAGTACATGTTTTA